>NW_023411261.1:0-18380 GCF_903995425.1 Onychomys torridus
TTTTGCTCCTCTGTGCTGTCTGTTTCTGTGTTTGAGTTCTGTTCCTGCGCAGCGTCCAGAGGGACCAGGAAAGGAGGCGGGCAAGGCCTGCCATGAGGCCGGGCCGCCTGATTGTAGTGCCGGGAGAGGAGGCAGGCAGACTTGCCGTGAGGCCGGGCCGCCTGAGTCCCACACTAGGGTATCTCCCCTAGTGCTCTGTATCGGTGTGAGGCTGAAGGGGCTGACAAGCCCAGACTTTGCTCACCAACCCTGGAAGACGTTCCACGGGAGTCTGAAGTCCCCTTTGGGGCACGGTTTTTCGTGGCCTCCCAGGTATCCGAGGGATACGTGGTGTTGGCAGGGGACGGAGGGCGCAAACCCTCCCAATCCCCGACTGAGTTCTTGCTTTCGGTTTTGCGCTGAAGCCGCGCAGCGTGATTTGTTGTCACTTCTGTTGTTTGTCTGTTTCTTGTTTGCTGCCTAATTCTTCTTTATCTAGACACCAGAATGGGACAAACCGTCGCTACGCCCCTGAGCCTCACTCTTGACCACTGGTCGGACGTAAAAGGCTGTGGCAACAATGAAGGAGTCATCATCAAAAAGAATAAATGGATCACCCTCTGCGAGGCTGAATGGGTTATGATGGATGTCGGCTGGCCCCGAGAGGGCTCCTTTAACCTCTCTTTGATTTCACAGGTTGAAGGGAAGATTTTTGCCCCCAAACCCCACGGGCACCCGGACCAGGTCCCCTACATAGCCATCTGGAGATCCCTGGTAGAAAACCCATTTCCATGGGTCAAGCCCTTCCTCCTAAGTCCCTCTACAACCCCTTTGGCTTCTCCCTTGCCCTCTGCACCTCCTGCGATTTCTTCCTCCTCTCTATACCCTATACTTCCCCGCAAAGAGGCTCTCAAGCCTTCCGTCCTCCCCTCCGACCTAGACTCTCCCCTCATTGACCTCCTAACAGCTGAGCCACCGCCTTATCACGCGGCACCAGCCGCGCCAGCCGCGGGACCGGAAACAGGGGCGCCGGCCACCGGAGGGGCAGCAGCCCCTGAGAAGATGGCAACTAGTGGGGACACAGGGGGGACCCCGGCTCCCTCACCCATCGCCGGTCGCCTTCGGGCCCGCCGGGATGACACCCCCCTGGAATCCAAGGCCTTTCCCCTCAGAGAAGGGCCCGGTCGCCACCTCCAGTACTGGCCATTCTCAGCCTCTGATCTCTATAACTGGAAACAATTTAACCCCCCGTTTTCTAAAGATCCCGTGGCGTTAACCAACTTGATTGAGTCTATCCTAGTGACCCATCGGCCAACCTGGGATGACTGCCAACAGCTTTTGCAGACCCTCCTGACTGTGGAGGAGAAGCAGCGGGTGTTCCTGGAAGCACGGAAGCTGGTCCCCGGCGAAGATGGGAGACCTACCCAGCTCCCCAATCTCATTGACATAGCCTTTCCCCTCACGCGCCCGAATTGGGATTATACCACCGATGAAGGTAGGGGGCACCTACGTCTCTATCGCCAGTTGCTCTTAGCGGGTCTCTGTGCCGCTGCCAGGCGGCCCACTAATTTGGCCCAGGTAAGAAGCACCATCCAGGGAAAGGAGGAGACGCCTGCCGCATTCTTAGAAAGGCTAAAAGAGGCTTATAGAATGTACACCCCCTATGATCCAGAGGACCCAGGGCAGGCGCCAGGAGTTATCCTGTCATTTATCTACCAGTCGAGCCCAGATATCAGGACTAAGTTACAGAGGTTAGAAGGACTGTCGACATTGAATCTTTCGGATCTGTTGAAGGAGGCAGAGAAAGTATTTAACAAGAGGGAAACTCCGGAGGAAAGGGAGGAGAGGATGTGGCAGAAGCAGGATGAGAGGGACAAGAGACGACACAAGGAGATCAAGACACTGGCCGCCGTAGTGTTGCAGGGCCAGGATAGAGAGGGAGTTAGGATGGGAGAATGAAGGAGACCCCCCTTGGAAAAGGACCAGTGTGCATACTGCAAGGGAAAAGGACATTGGGCTCGGGAATGCCCACAGAGACCACAGGGAGCCCGATGACCCAGACCCAAGGCTGTGGACCTCCTTAATCTGGAAGACTAGGGGGGTCCAGGCCAGGAGCCCCCCCTGAGCCTCGGATAACCCTCAAGATCGGGGGGCAACCTATAACCTTCCTAGTTGATACGGGGGCCCAACATTCGGTCCTGACCCACACTGGAGGCCCCCTCAGTGACCGTTCCGCTTTGGTCCAGGGGGCCACCGGTAGTAGGAGGTACCGGTGGACAACTGAAAGAAAAGTCCAGTTGGCGTCGGGGCAAGTAACCCATTCCTTACTACATATACCCGACTGCCCTCACCCGTTGCTGGGCCGGGACCTACTGACCAAGTTAAAAGCACAAATTTACTTTGATGAAAGAGGACCCACGGTCACGGGGCCTGGGGGAACCCCCTTACAAGTCCTCGCCCTAAATCTGGAAGAAGAATACCGCCTTTTCGAGCCTAAGCCCCCGGAAGAACCACCAGGTGAGATGCAGGACTGGCTAGACAGGTTTCCACAGGCATGGGCAGAAACAGGAGGCTTGGGGCTCGCGCACGACCAGCCGCCCCTCGTCATTTCATTGAAGGCCTATACTACTGAACCAGGACCAAATACTCCAGCAAGTGACCTCTAGCTGTCCAGCATGCGCCCAAGTGAACCCTGGAAAGGCCCACTTAGGCAAGGGAACCCGCCTAAGGGGCCATCGCCCTGGGACTCATTGGGAAATAGATTTCACAGAGGTAAAGCCCGGACTCTATGGCTACCGTTACCTCCTGGTTTTTGTGGACACCTTTTCTGGATGGATGGAAGCATTCCCCACCAAGAAGGAAACAGCCAACGTCGTGGCCAAAAAGCTGTTGGAGGACATTTTTCCCAGATATGGGATGCCCCAGGTAATGGGGTCCGATAATGGGCCTGCCTTCATCTCCCAGGTAAGTCAGAGAGTGGCCAGATTGCTGGGGATTGATTGGAAGCTTCATTGTGCATACCGGCCCCAGAGCTCAGGACAGGTAGAACGAGCTAATAGAACCATTAAGGAGACTTTAACCAAATTAACACTTGCAACTGGCTCTAGAGACTGGGTGCTCCTACTCCCCTTAGCCCTTTACCGGGCCCGGAATACCCCCGGACCCTATGGTTTGACTCCCTTTGAAATCATATATGGGCCCCCCCCACCTATTGTGAATTTCCTTCATCCTGACATTTCGTCCTTCGCCACCAGCCCTACCTTAGAGGCACACCTCCAGGCCCTCCAGCTGGTACAGAAGGAAGTTTGGAAACCTCTGGCAGCAGCCTACCGAGAGCAACTGGACCACCCAATAGTCCCTCATCCCTTCCAGATCGGGGACTCCGTCTGGGTTCGGCGACATCAGACCAAGAATTTGGAACCACGGTGGAAGGGACCATACACCGTCCTGCTGACCACACCAACCGCTCTCAAGGTCGACGGGATTGCTGCCTGGGTCCACGCCTCCCACGTGAAGGCTGCTAAGGAGATTGACCCGACCAGTGCCAAGGAGTCCACATGGAAGGTACAGCGCACTCAAAATCCACTGAAGATAAGACTCTCTCGTGCCTGATTCTCCTCCTTACTCTTACCCCTCTCCCAACCCTGGGGTCAGGGTCCCCTCACCAGGTTAAAAAGCTCACTTGGCAAGTTATATCCCAAACCGGGGAGACCATATGGTCAACCACAGCCAACCATGCCCCCCACACCTGGTGGCCACCCCTAACTCCCGATATTTGTCAGCTGGTAGCGGGCCTGGACGCTTGGGACATTGCTCATTTGAGTCACTCTGACTTCCCGGTTCGCACGGCCCGGTCAATCAGACCTGGGGGAGGACGAGGCCATCTCCCACAGAGGGGACCTGGATGTATCAATGCAGACACCCGTTGTTCCTTGTCCACTTATGACTTTTATGTCTGTCCCCGTGATGGCCGCAACCGGAATGAGGCCCGTAGATGTGGGGGATATGAGGAATTCTTCTGCAAACAATGGGGATGTGAGACCACCGGTGGGGCCTATTGGAAGCCCAGCTCTAGTTGGGACCTGATAACGGTGTCTAAAAATTATTCCAGCCCCAACAAATGTACAGTCAGCACTGAGGGAACTGTCCCCTTACCAATTGTTATCTCTTTCACTGAAAAGGGCAAGGAGGATAGAGGATGGCAGTCCGGGCATACTTGGGGACTCAGGTTTTATATGACAGGGTTTAACAAAGGCCTGACCTTCAAAATTCAGCTCAAGGCAGAAACCACCCCCCTGTCAGTTGGCCCCAACTCGGTCCTCTCAGATCAGAAACCCCCGTCCCAGACGGGACAGGGTAAGCAACTCCTCACTCCCACTATGTCACCCAATATGAATGTTCCCAACATAACTGCAGCCCCAACAACTGCGGCCCCCACCAGGACCCGCCTAGGAACAGGGGATCGACTCCTTGGTCTATTGCAAGGAGCCTATTCCACCCTAAATGCCACCCAGCCTGACCGAACTCAGGAACGTTGGCTATGTTTACTCTCTCTCCCTCCCTACTATGAAGGGGTAGCAATACAGGGCCCGCATTCCCAGCTGGACACCCCCCCAGCTCGATGCCTGGGAGAGACCCAACATAAGCTGACTCTGTCAGAAGTATCTGGACAGGGATTATGCCTGGGGAATCCTCCCCCATCCCATCGTAACCTCTGTAATACCACTGTGACCTCGGGAACCGGATATTCCATTGGTCCTAATGGAACTTACTGGGCATGCGACACGGGACTCACCCCCTGTGCATCCTGGTCAGTACTACAAGGCAATGAATCCAGCTTTTGTGTATTAATTGAACTATTCCCCAGGATAACCTATCATGAGCCTGAAGACATTTATGCTCAATTTGAGATGAGACCTGCCCGAACCAAGAGGGAACCTGTGTCCCTGACCTTAGCCCTTATGTTAGGAGGTCTCACTATGGGGGGAATTGCGGCTGGGATAGGAACAGGAGCAACTGCCCTAGTTGAAACTCAACACTTCCTGCAGCTCCAAGCCGCCATGAACCAGGATATACAGGCTCTGGAGGAATCTATAAGTGCCTTAGAAAAGTCCCTAACCTCTCTCTCTGAGGTAGTACTCCAGAATCGTAGGGGACTGGACATCCTGTTTCTACAGGAGGGGGGAATATGTGCCGCTCTAAAGGAAGAATGCTGTTTCTATGCTGATCATACAGGTTTGGTCAGAGATAGCATGGCGAAACTCAGAGAGCGGTTGAAGCAGAGACAGAGGTATTTTGAAGAACAACAAGGATGGTTCGAGGGATGGTTCCGCAGGTCCCCATGGCTCACCACCCTCATATCAACCATCATGGGCCCCCTACTGATTCTTGTGCTTATTTTGATGTTTGGCCCTTGCATTTTAAACAGGCTCATTCAATTTATTAAGGAGAGAATTTCGGTGGTTCAAACTCTGGTACTAACTCAACAATATCAATGACTCCATCAGTCAGAGACTGAACCACCACCCCTGGCCCCTCACCTTTATGCATCTCAGTAAATGAAAGATTCCATTTAGTTAAAAAGAAAATGGGGGAATGAAAGACCCCCCCCGGCACCCCTGTAGTAATGCTATGTTTGCAAGGCTCAAGGGAACAAAAGACAGCTTCAGGAAACAGAATGGCCCCACCACAACCCAGATAGCCGTTAAAGAAATGTTGCTCAACCCCATGATTAATACTGATTGTTCTCAGCCAGACCTTCGTCAATGCCCTGTTGTGCAAACCCCCTAAGAGTCATTGGAAATTCCCCAGCTTGTGAGGTGAGGCACGTAGGGGAACAAAGGAATTCAGCTAGAAGGCAAAGGCGTAGAGATAAGCAGGATGTCAGGGGCAGACTGCCTGGCGTCAGTGTGGGAGGACCAGAGCAGCTGGAATTCTAGATAGGGGTTGAGTCAACACACATATCTGGATATCTGGTTACCAAGGAAACCCACAAACCGCCCTGAGCCTGAATTCACGCCCCATTTGATTTATGCTTGTACATTTGCGCCTCACTTGATTTGTCCAATTAGAGCTTTGTAACCATTCATGCCTTGTTTAAATTATCCAATCAGAACCCTTTGACTAATGCATTCTGCTTCCGTACCCGCGCTTTTTGCTATAAAAACCCATCCCACCAACCCAGAGGCACGCAAGTCTTCCGAGAGACTTTGTTGCCCCAGGTACCTGTGTTTGAATAAACCTCGTGCTGTTGCATCTGATCCGTGGTCGCTGCATGCTCCTTGAGCCGGGGGTCTCTCCTGAGGGGAGATCTCTCCGGGGGTCTTTCAGCTGGACAGGCAGGGCTGCCCCTGGGTAGGCAGGAGGTTCTGTCTAGCTTTTCAAGACCCCTAAGAAAGGGAGACAGAGGTTCTTTATCTGTCCTGATGGGCTAAAGCAGAGGTGGCCAAGGAGGGCACTGGGCACTTCCCTGGTACAGTCTGCTCAGGAGGGCAGAGGGGCTGAAGAGCTGCAACCTTAATCCCTGCTTTGTCACTGTGGTTTCCTGTAGTTTCTCAGGGATGCCGGCTCAAGAGCAAAGTGTTTTCCCAGTATCTGAGAATACAGTAGAGCCTGGAGCTCTGGAGGCAACCATTTGCCTTAAGAGCCTTAAACACCTTCCATTAAACTGGTTCTTCTGAGCTACTGCAGGAGGTGACAGTTGTGGGTCTGTGTTGCAGAGGTAATTCAGATGTACAACCCCCTACCGTTTCTGATATCTTAAGGTAGCTGCCAGCCAAGTCCTTTGCTTGTCTGCTACCTTTACCTCCCCCCACCCCTCAAACTGACTCCGCCAGAGAATTCCAAGCTCTAACACTACTTCTCTAGGCTAGTGAGAACACTTCTGTGCCAGACGTGATAGCCCTGACCAGGCACACTGAGAATCTCCGTGTTCCTTGAACAAGTTTTGATCATTGGAAATATCACCTTCTGTTTGTATTTGAACAAACTGCTGCCGTGACATGGCCCTGTGTCTTGGGAGGCTAAAGCAGTCTCACACAGCTGTATTTAGAGTTCAAAACAGTGGACAGGTGCCTTTCTTGTCACCTTCAGATACAACCTGGAAGAGGCTCGCACATCCTGAGGGTCACTGTACAGGGAGAGCAGGACAGCATAAAATAGAACTTCTCCATTTTGCATAATTTTCATGTCAGAACAAAACAAAGAAACAAAGAAACAAACAAAAACCCACAATACTCAACCTACTATACTGTGGAAGGGTATTTTCCTGCCTTAAGGCAGTAGGACAGAATAGAAGAGATCCATTGACTTTAAGAAAAGAGCCAGAAGGGTGAAAGCCGATTAAGGCTACAAAAGACATAGGCGCCCCAGGGAGGTCTCCAATCTGCCTTTTCCGTTTGAAAAGCACCCTTGTTATGCCCACATCATGGGGATCCCCAAAAGACCACCACAGAGATCAAGTCCTGTATGTAAAAGCAAAGAACCTTTATTATCTTCAAGCTCAGAGCTTGGGACTTCTATCCATCTAACAAAGCAGTGAGAGCAGAGAGCCTGAGCCCAGGCAGGGTGGGATTTTTATCATGTCAGAGGTTGGGGTGAGAGAGTTTCCACAGGGTTCAGGACCCCAATTGCTGACTTTTTTCTAGGGGTATAGGGAGTGTTTGGAATGTCAGGTATTTCCTCTTAGATGCAGGCCCCACTGGGTAGGGTCAGCTTATGGCTCTTCCTGAGTCCAGGTATTACCTGCCAGAAGCTGTGTCTGGGCGTCTAAGCCTGTCATGGCAGCTGTGTGGTCAAGCTGTTTTGGTGCCCCTCTACACCCTCATCACCTCCAAGTGTGTGGTGGGTTCACTTCAGGAACAGCAGCACTGGGATCCTACGCAGTCACCTTATCATCATCAGTGCCTAAAAAGAAAAACATGAAATTTGAGCCAGTTGTCATTAAGTCTGTCCAAGGGTTCAGTCAGTTCCACAACTTGCCACCTGTAGCTCAAGAGCCTCCTAATCCACCAAGGCCTAGTTTGCAGTCGATGTAGATCAGGGCGTCTGGGGTCCTCATGGGTGAAACCAGAGCAGACCAGAGCAATTGCAAACAGGAGTGGCATCCGATTTTTGAGTGCTTTGCAATTTTTGTCAACCTCAGTCTTCTGCTGGAGGGTCTCTACAATGGAGTTGGCAGGATTGATTTCCCAGTGTATTTTTGGTCATCAGGTACCTCATTGTAGAGTTGTCTTAAACCATCTGGACCTTCATGATCTGATCCATGTTGCCTGTTCAGCCATAGGTGCTCGTCATATAGCCTTGGCTGTCCTGTAACTGCTTAACCATCTTGGTTTTCCTTTGCCATTGTGATCTTCCACATCTGTTTCCACATCTTCAATCTCAGACTTTTCCCTTGTCTTCCTCCTCTTTCTCACTTTTCTCTTCCTCTGCCTCATCTTCACTGGTCTCCCTCTCTCCTTCCTTCTCCAGCTAAGTCACCAGATGTATTGATGAGTTGTGGAGGACTCAACACCAGCAAAGCCAGAGGCTATGACCCACCACAACAGCCTGCTCAGACTGCCAAGCCCATACTCACAGAGAGAGTGATGGGATAGCCTAGGACTGTTTCTTCACCACTTCCTTGACCCTCCTCAACTCTAAGCATTCTGATTGTCTTTTTCTTTTCTTTCTATTGTTTGTTTGTTTGCTTTTTGAGACAGGGTTTCTCTGTGTAGCCTTGGCTGTCCTGGAACTAGCTCAATAGACCAGCCTGGCCTCAAACTCACAAAGATTTACCTGCCTCTGGCTCCTGAGTGCTGTACCACCACTGCCCAGCCTGTCTGGTTTTCTGTCAGGTGAAGGATCACATTGGTTTCACAGTCAGTGAGCTCACTTATATAAGGATGAATCATAATACAATAGGAAGACGTGGAATTAAAACTTCAACTAGTCCACCGTAAAATACAATGCTCAAGACTTCTGATTTATGCAGAGAATTCCACCAAGCACAAAGAACACAGCCAGGTCACTGTGGTCTGCGTGGACTGTGAAGGATCCCCCAGCAGAGGACTCCGAGGCATACTGCTCATCATGACGGTGCTCAGTGATCATGACCACTTTCTCTTATAACAGATAGAGTAAAATCCAGCCCCATACTGTCCAATCATGGAGATCCTTGCAACAACCAGCAAAAGGGTTTTAAAGTTAAGGGAGAGCCAGCAAGATGGCTCTGCAGAAGGAACAGTTCTCAGGAACCTAATTGTCCAAGCTCTTCCCTGACCTCCAAAAGTACTCACTCTAAAAACACACCACATTCACCACTCAAATAAGTTTTGAAAAATTAACAACCCAATAGCAGTAATGAATTGAGAATGTTATGGATGTAAGGCCACATACCTGGACAGCCTCCATTAACAATTTTGTGCTAGAATTAGCCATGGTCCCCAACTCAGCCTTGGTCATTCCAATGCCTGGGTCTAGCGGGGTCAGCATCTATCCCTGAGGGTTGGAGATTATGCCAATTTTCAGCTTTACAGTAGTCTAACTTAGAAGGTTCTCTTGTACTCTCATAGTGAATCTTGTCCCAGGCCTATTAATACATACATAGAGTCACATAATTCCATTTGTATAAAGTGCCCCTTTCCTTCCAAACTTTTGGCAGATTTTTGGGATCAATTGATGTATTATTCCTGTCAATCACTCCCACTAAGTATCCCAATACACATCGATTTTCCCACTTCTATAAACTTTTAAAAATACAACAGAATACTCCCATCTGAAGCATTAAAAACCAATTCTTGTAAGAAATTTTCCTTGTTGGAATAGAAAGCATTGATGCTGAGGGACATGAGGTGAGTGACTTCTGTCTGAAATGCAAAGTTTTCCACCTCTTCTTCTGGCATCTATGAATGAAAAGGCCATGTAACACCATGAACCACAATGACTGCACCTTGGAAAATGGTTATGTTCACCTGTTTCAATTAAGTGGCCTTATACAGAGGCAAAATTAATACTGCTTTAAGTCCCAAGAGATGAGAATAGACATTTTTTAAAAGTTGTTGAAATTTAGTGAGAAGGGAAATCAAGAGTGGAAAATATTCAAAGAAAGGTTTTTCAACCAATGGAAAGTCAGACTCTCTGAACTGTTTGTTAGAGCTCAGCTAGGGCGCTCAGAACCTCAACACCTGCTGGTATACCTTGGGGAAAAAAATTCCAGTTAAATAGACTAAGAACTGTACACAGCACCCATGTACTTATAAGTGGGTAGATTGTTTTTCGTTTTGGTTTTTGGTTTTTCGATACAGAGTTTCTCTGTGTAGCTTTGCACCTTTCCTGGAACTCTCTTGGTAGCCCAGGCTGGCCTTGAACACACAGAGGTCTACCTGCCTCTGCCTCCCGAATGCTGGGATTACAGGTGTGCGCCACCACCGCCCGGCAAGTGGGTAGATTGTTAAATAGACCTTTTTCATCATTTGGGCGAAGAAAAAAACTAAGAGAAAAAGCAGCCATTTCTCTGTGCTTTTCCCCCCGAGGGCATAAATTGATGAAACAGTTGTACAGTGCCACCTAGAAGGGATAAAGAAACCCAGAGCACAGGAGTGGAGGTGTTCACATGGCAATTAAATTAGGACAAAGAGCCAATGAGGTAAAAGCTCCAGCATGACTGCTCTCTGTGAAGACTTGCATCGGCCCCAAGTCAAATAGTTACTGAAGCAATCCAGCCAGCCTAGTCACTGCAGAGCATACCTGGGCAGGAACCACAAGGAGGAGGTGGTACTCCACCACCCAGCATCTAGTCACAGCTGGTGGGGACCCAGAAGCTTCCACAACAATCTTGAGCTCTTGTTAGAGGAGGAACCTAAGAATCTTCCTGTCGCTGCCCTTTCCCCATTTCTCCTCCTCCTCCCCTGGGAGCTCGGTCAAGATCTAGAAAGGAAAAGTGTGTGGGTGGGTTCAAGCATCCCTGCCAACCTCTGTATCCCTCCCCCAAACCAAGCACCTTGGGAAAGGTTTTCAGGACAGGTGACAGGGCCAGCCTTACTGGGCCAAGCTCAGGTACAGAGCAGAGGACCAGTGAGCAGATGCTTAAGTCCCAGATGCCACATCTAGAAGGGGACAGCACAAATGGCTGTGTACAGTGTAGGCGGCTCCACCCAGTGGGAGCGCCCACCTGGACAGGAAAGGCTCAGTCCCCACCTTGTGAGCTGCTGATCTAAATGCTTCAGGGAGTCTCACTGCAGGGTAGCACCACAGACAGCCTTGAGCAGATAGAGACTTTCCAGGCTCCTCCCGGAGGTTGCCTGGATGATGGGAGCCTTTGAGACAAGGGATGATATTAATGGTGAGGCTCTTGAGCAGGAATCTCAAGAGTGGCCAGAGGCAGTCTGTCAAGGGTTGACATTAGGACAGAGTGGGGTGGTGGACTGATTCTCACACAAAAACTTAGCTGCATGGGGAGTGACTGTAGAGAGCTCTCCGTTTGCACCTGGTCCACTTGCACAGGGACCTCCATTTTAACAAGGAGTCACTTCTCTGGCCCCTCCTTCAGATTCCTCTGCATTAAAAGAGTGGCATCCAGTGGACCAACTGCAGCTATTTGCCCACTGACTTCTGAGGAGCAGCAGGAACCTGTGTGTGTGAGTTGGAAGCTTTCCTCTGGCTGTCTGTGCAGGAAGGAACCACACTGGCACTACTGCGATTTCTTCCGACACTGTCGTGGCAGGGCCTGGTGCTAAGGTAAGGGGGAACACAGACACCAGCCTGTTTCTGCTAACGATGGGAGAGTATGGCCAGGAGCCAGTGCAGGCGGGTTTGGCAGAGTTCATTCCACGGGCTGAAAGCAGCATTTGTTGGGGGAGGGGAATATAACAGTGAGTACAAGGGAAAGACCCAAAACTGCTTTCATTTCCAGTATTTTGAAATAAGTAAGTGGTGGCACAGGCCTTTAATCCCAGCACGTGGGAGGCAGAGGCAGGCAGATCTCTGTGAGTTCGAGGCCAGCCTGGTCTACAGAGCGAGATCCAGGACAGGCTCCAAAGCTACAGAGAAACCCTGTCTTGAAAACAAAAGAAAACAAAACAAAGGGCAGAAAAATAATAGCCTTTATAGATCTGGGTCACAATCTGGATATCTTTACTCCAAGCCTGCCCCTCCTCTGTGGTCTTAGCAGGGGTTACTGCAGCTCCTCTCTGAACAAAAGGCTCCATTCTCCTGAGGAGACCCCACCCCACATAGTAGGGGCTTCCCCCTGGACTCTGGATTAGGCAAAAACCATATCCAAACACTGTTTTCACAGGGACATCATTTATTAAGCAAAGAAGCAAAGGTAAAGTGGCAGAAAAACAGCAGCAAATGACCTTGCAGGTGTAATTCCTTAAGAAAAAAAAAAAAAAAAAAGCCGGGCGGTGGTGGTGCACTCCTTTAATCCCAGCACTCGAGAGGCAGAGGCAGGCAGATCTCTGTGAGTTCGAGGCCAGCCTGGGCTACAGAGTGAGTTCCAGGAAAGACGCAAAGCTACACAGAGAAACCCTGTCTCGAAAAACCAAAAAAAAACAAAACAAAACAAAAAAAAACCCCAAAAACCAAAAAACAAGGAAAGAAAGGGAAGGGAGAGACATTGTTTTGTTATTGTTTGCAGCACTGTTACTGGTGGTTGGGTCTAGGCTGGTTGTTTGTATGCTTTCAGCATCTTCTTCAAAGAATTAAACAGTAAGGTGCACATAGATTACAGACTAGCAAGGAAACTAGTCAAAACAAAGTGATACACTAAACGGGTGAGAATATACTGCAGCAGAGCAGTCTGCGATTGGGTGAGGGTACTCAAGGGCCCTATTTATTGTTTGGGGCTTCCTTTTATGGGGTTCAAGAGAAGAAGGAGTTTGTTTGCTGGGGCTATAATTTGGTCACTTCTCTATATTGACTGACTGGGGTTTTCCTTTCTTTCTTTCTTTCTTTCTTTCTTTCTTTCTTTCTTTCTTTCTTCCTTCCTTCCTTCCTTCCTTCCTTCCTTCCTTCCTTCCTTCCTTTCTTTCTTTCTTTTTTCAAGACAGGGTTTCTCTGTAGCTTTGGAGCCTGTCCTGGACTAGCTCTGTAGACCAGGTTGGTCTCGAACTCACAGAGATCCACCTGCCTCTGCCTCCCGAGTGCTGGGATTACAGGCATGCGCCACCACTGCCTGGCTCTGACTGAATTTTTCAAGACAGGGTTTCTCTGTGTAAACTAGGCTGGCCTGGAACTCAGATCTGCCCTCCTCTGCCTCCCGAATTCTGGAAACAACAGTGTGCACCATGACTGCCCAGCTGATGCATCTGATTGTAATCACATACATACCCAATTATGCATAGGCGTAAGGTGGTAAATCCTCGCTGAAATTTCACTTCCAGGACAGTTTGCCTCATTGCGCATGCCTTCCAAAGCAGTCTAAGCCAGGTCACCCCATTACTAGTAGCTTCCAGGTGGTGGTTCAGGATGTTTGGATGGAAATGGGGAAATCAGGGATTGCTGAGGGGAGTAACTTATTTCCAATGCTTAAAGCAAGTGTGAGAGTCAGTGGAAAGCAGTTGGGTTGCTAACAGGTTGCTAGGTTCATTGTCAAGAGACAGTTGTGTAAAGCCCAGGCTGTTCCTTATTATGCTTGGCTGTCCCAGTACTGGGAAGTAAACCCAGGGTCTTGCACACGCCAGGCAAGCAGTGTAATCATAATCCAGTTACTTTCACCTAGAGGCATCTAGTCCGAAGATCTTTTTTATTTTTATTTTTTATTTTTTTGGTTTATTTTTTATTTTTTTTCAAGACAGGGTTTCTCTGTATTGTTTTGGTGCCTGTCCTGAATCTTGCTCTGTAGACCAGGCTGGGCTCAAACTCATAGAGATCTACCTGGCTCTGCCTCCTGAGGTGCTGAGATTAAAGGCATGTGCCACTACCGCCCAGCTCATTTATTAACCTATTAGCTATCTATTGTCCTCTAATACTTATCTCCAAACCTAGAGTCAGGACCTGGGAGTAGCTGAGCAGAGTGACTAGGCTTGAGGTCTTACGGAACAACAGCGCAGTACAGAGGCTTGCCCAGCTAGGCTGGTGCACTCCTTGACTTTGACCTTGAAGACTGTTTCTCACCAAGTAGACCTCAGGGGGAATAGTAGTGTGTCCTTTAACATGGCAGCTGCCTGGCTCCAGAGTGCCCTGAGATGGGAACAGGGCAGAAGCCAGCACTGTGACCAGTTTAGTCATATAACAGTGCTTCAGCCTTATGTTGAATTCACACGGGCTTACGCTGGGATGTTATGGAATGAACTCTCAAGAGCATAAATACCAGGCCAGCCTGGGCTACAGAGTGAGTTCCAGGAAAGGCGCAAAGCTACAGAGAGAAACCATTTAGAAAGACCAAAAAAAAAAAAAAAAAAAAAAAAGAAAAAGAAAGAAAACAATGGGAGTTCTGTGTTACAGTGGGCTAGGGTGTGCATTTTAATAGGGCATATTAATTAGGTGAACTGAAGGGGGCTTCTGTCTGCTGAACTTTAGATAGCTGAGCCTTGATAGTCTCAGGAGGAAGAGGTGCCAAGCAAGGTAACAGTGAATAGCTTTAGGGTGTAATGGTTTTTAGCAAGGCAGAGGGAATTGGGGAGAAGGGCAAGGATGCCAGAGCCACCTGCTCAAGTGGGCCAGTGTCCCTCCACTCCACTTATAACCAGGCCCATACTAGGATCATGTTCGACTCCTAGACCCAGGGTGCCAGCCTTCTGTCCTGTCCAAGGAGTTAGGTCAAGGAATGCCCAGGGAACTGTGGAGAGGAAAGAGTATTTATTTAATCAGAGGTCATTTCAAGGGACCTGGTGTATGTCAGCATAAAAAGGCAGTAAAATGACAAGGACTGGAGACATGGGCAACAGTCACAGAAGAAAGGACAGAGAGTGAACATCATCAGGTCACATGATACAGCAGTCAGGCCTTAAGCGTCATTTCATGTTTGTTTTAGGCAGGCAGACAGATATCATGGGGAAGACCTTTCACTGACTGCCCCTGAAACCCCTAGCCTAGGCACTGTGCCCCTCACTAGAAGCTTGCAGCTTGGAGACTAAATGGCTCCCATATTGTCATCTCTCATTATACTGAGGGACACCCCTGGGTCTCTTAATGAAATGCTACCTGATGTCATGATTCCCTTACGTGGTCTCTAAGACATGCAGTGGCTGACAGGGTATTGGAGTATTCAAAGAGGGACATGAAGATGACGAAGCAGGAGTCAGGCAAAGACAGGTAGTAGCACTCTCCTGCATTGTACAGCAATATCAGGGAAAGAAGCACAAGGTTGTTAGTCAGAAACTTGGCAGTCAGCAGCTGTCCTTATCAGGCTGTAAGGAACGAGAAATGGCCCAGCCCTGATTGGTCCTCAGAGACCCTTGGAAACTGGAAACAACTTCTGGGCTTGGTTACCTTTGGGATGCTGATAGCCAGGGGTGCAATGGTAGTGCCTGTAAAATCCTAAATTTTTTTCTTTATTTTTTGAGACAAATTTTCCTGTATCTCAGGCTGGCTTCAAACTGACCACGTTCAAGAATGAGCTTGAACTTTTGATCTTCCTGTTTTGACCCCATGAGATGCCCTGGATCAAACTCAGGGTTTCATGAGGTATGGTAGACAAGCAGTGGTAACAACTGAGCCACATCCCAGCTCCCAAATATTGGAATAGAACTTTTCTTCTGTGTAGATATGTGCACATGTACATGTACTCACAACAATGCCTGATAACACAAATCAGAACTGCACACATGGCCTGGAGAGATGTTTCAGTTATGTAGAATGACTACTGCTCTTGCAGAAGACCCAGGTTCAGGTCCCAACATCCACAACAAGCAGCTCACAGCTACCTGTAACTCAAACTTCAGGTATCTGATGCCCTTTGGGCATTAGTGCCATCTGTGGACACTTGCCCTCAGATGCACACACACCCACACACATTTATACACAGTTTAAAGATAATTTAAAAAAATCTTAGCTGGACATGGTGGCACAGGCATATGAGGAGTGGAGACAGGTGGATCTCAGTGAATTCGAAACCAGCCTGTTCTACAAAGTGAATTCCAAGACAGCCAGAGCTTTATACTGAGACCCTGTTCACTAAAACAAAAGCAAAGGCAATAAAATACTATTTTTTTTTCGAGTCAGGTTTTCTCTGTGTAGCTTTGTGCCTTTCCTGGATCTCACTCTGTAGCCCAGGCTGGTCTCGAACTCAAAGAGATC
This sequence comes from Onychomys torridus, assembly GCF_903995425.1. Taxonomy (NCBI): domain Eukaryota; kingdom Metazoa; phylum Chordata; class Mammalia; order Rodentia; family Cricetidae; genus Onychomys; species Onychomys torridus. The sequence goes on from NW_023411261.1 coordinate 16,201, forward strand.
CACCTGCCTCTAAAGTACTAGTTTTTATGTCTAAAAATAAAATACTATATATAAGGTTACACGTAAGTTATGTCTAGATTTGAAAAGGATAGTGTTCTTAGTACTATGGTTTTTGTTTGTTTATTTTTCTCCTTCTTAACCTGCTACAGATAGAACTCAGGTGTCACATGTGCTGGACAAGCGCTCCACCATAGCCGTCTACCCAACCCCACCAGTATACTTTCTTGGTGTTCCTCTTAGACCTGTTTGATACCACAGGTCTCTGTACCCTCTCCCCTACTATTCCACATGAAAACCTCTGTGAGGCTCAGTCCTAGCTAAAGACATTGAAAGTTTAAAAAAATTAAAGATACAAGAATGATCTAGCTTCCTGCAAGAGAGGAGAGCCTTAGACTTCACACCTGGTCCTCTCTGGGTCTTAGCTGCTTCACTATAAAAGGGAAGTTTCCAGCCAGGGGCAGAGTGAATAGGGCCATGAAGTTCCGGCTGGGCAGAAAGTTCCCTATGTTCCCACACTCCCCTCTTGTTCCCACTCTAGACTATGGCTGAATCAGTCCCTGGAAGCTGTGGCAGCCTGAATCCAGGTACTGGTGCCTCCTATGCTGATTCAATTTCACCCTTCACAGCTGGGACCAAGGCAATAGTGACTATGCTGGATTTTTGTGTCACACAAGCTAAAGTCATCTGAGAAGACAGAACCTCAATTAAGAAAATGCCTTCATAAGATCACATTGTAGGCAAGCTTGTAGAGCATTTTCTTAATTGGGGATTTATTTGGGAGGTTCCAGCTCCCTGTGGGTGGTACCGTACCAGTCATGGTGGTACTAGATTTTATACCTCCTATACCTATCCATGTCTTGCTCAGTTCTAAAACAGATTGAGCAACACGTGGGTACCAAACCAGTCAGCAGCATTCCTCCATGGAAATGGTTCTCAACTTCTCAAATACGGGGACCCAGTAATACAGTTCCTCAAGTTGTGATGACCCCACCCAGAAAACTGCTTCTCTCACAACTCATAACTTTAATTCTGATACTAATATGAATTCTAACGTAAACATCCCATATGCATGATATCTGACATGTGACACTATGAAAGGCTACCTCAACAGCACCCCAGAGGGTTCATGGCTCACCAGTTGTAAACCACTACTCTGTGGCCTAGGGATCAGCTGCTGCCCTGTGTGAGTTCCCGTCCTGACTGCCTTCATTGATGAGCAGTGGTAAGCCAAATAAACTCTTTCCTCCTGGATTGCTTTTAATCTCCTAACAGAGACAGAGACTCTGAAGTTGAAGGGAGGGGAATAGCCAGGCCAGGAGTGAGGTCTAGAGAGAGGGGGCACGATTAATTCTGTTCCATAGTGATTTATGGGTAAATTTGGACAAAAGCCAGCACACACACACACACACACACACACACACACACACACACACACACTTCACAGAGAAGGGGACAAGGGGCACTCCTAACACGGAACCCAGGAGATGGCCCAGTTTCAGGTCATAAAGGGAGGTGGTGAAGGAGGACCCAGCAAAGCTAATGAAAGGGAGGATAAAGCAAGGTAGGACAGCTACACTCTAGCATGGCTGTGACAGAGTGGCTTCTGCAAGTTTGTGTCTTGATGATAGCACCTGCAGTCTACTTTGTATCTTGATTATTCCTTGGGGTGCTTTTTTTTTCTCAGCTGTAATGGGAACTCTTTAAAGCTACAATCATTGTAATAACTCAATTTCCAGCACTGATCACAGCGAGCTCCAAGCAATATAGCCAATTAGCTATAAGCACTCTGTCCACTGAGCTGCAAGCACTCTCCCTACAGAACTACAGACACTACTCATTGAGACAGATGTTCTCTACCCACTGAGCTATAAGCACAAAAATCACTCAGCTACAAGCACTGTACCATGTGCTATCATCACTTTTCCAAGTAGGCCACAAACACCACCACCTCCCCTTTTGTTTTCCCTCCACATCTACCTTATTGCCTGAAAACCAGGTTAGGGCAGAGATCCAGCCTGAGTGGTTTCATTTTGTTCAATTCTTCACACTCCTCCTAAATACACTGGGTCTCTAGGTACAGCATCAGACATCCCTACATCTGCTCCAGCTTGAAGACAAAACAGCAGTTGAGACCAGAGTTTGGCTCTCAAATGTAGGGCTGGGCTCAAGGCGATGTGAAG
>NW_023411262.1:0-33019 GCF_903995425.1 Onychomys torridus
CTTCCTGGTATATATCTTTTGTCTATTATCTAGTTCACTGTGGAAAGAGGAAATTAAAACCCATAGATTTGATTCCCATGTACCTAATGGCTGTCAACATCTTCGTCATTTTCTCTTCAGGAGTACTACATACAACAGGAGCCTTTGAGTTGAAGCAGTTTTTATTTTTATTGTTTTTTTTTCTTTATTATTATGTGTTTTAAATTTTAACCATCAGCCATGGGTTCCCCTGTCCTCCCCAATCCCGCCCCCACCCGCAACTTCCCTCCAGCCCCTCCCCTCCATTCCCATGTCCTCCAGGATCAAGGCACCCCTGGTGATTCAGTTAAACCTGGTGGATTCAATACAGGCAAGTCCTGTCCCCTCCTTCCAGACTTAGTAAAGAGTCCCTGTGTAAGCTCAAGATTTCAAACAGCCAGCTGACCTAGTCTGGTGATCAGATGTCTAAACACCCTAACAATCACCTTGAAACTCTCATCCAATAACTGATGGAAGTGGATTCAGAGATCCTCAGACAGGCCCCAGGTGGAGCTCCAGCTGTCCAACTGTCAAGAAAGAGGAGGGTCTGCAAGGGCATGAATTGTTGAATCCAAGACTGCAAAAAACACAGGGACAAATAACCAAATGAAACAGTTTTTAAATGATTTTGAGTGCCTCTTGTGTATCTTGGAGGCCATTACTATCAGTCACACTGAATCCTGTTTCAGGGATCAGAAAGTCAAACCGGAAAAGTAATTGGCTGATCTATTGTCCTCCTCTGGGTCTGTTACATGCTAATAACTTTCATTTCCTTTGTGTATCTATTTATCAAAAGGAATAGTAAGAATGTGACAAGAAAACATGATTTTTGGATCCGGCTCAACCATCGGGGGAGATAAAATCTATGACTCACACTCTCTTCAGAATTCATGGTATGCCCTGAAATCTTGTCTTTCTTATGGTCTGATCCAGTGGCTCCATGTACAGACACAAGAAGGTTCAACACATCCATAACACTTGTAGTTTCAGCAGAGCCTCCCATGACTCCAGAGCCACCCAGAACATCCAGGTCCTGGTGTCTACCTTTCCAGTTTTTTATACTCTCTCCTCCATCTTACAAGCTGAATTGCTATTTTGTATAATCACAATTGTTAGCTGGTGAATATCACTTTCCTAACATCTTGGTGTTTTCCCTGATTTGGACCCTTTGTTCTTATTATTCTTTACTCTGTGGTGCCTAGACTCTATTTGTTCTGGATAAGGAATAAAAATTGCTTATCCTTATTTTAAGTATGTAAATGATATGTTTTCTGGGTTTCTGGTTGTTTACTCATTGATCATGCTCACAAAGTCAGTACAAAAAGTTAAGGAGGTAGTGCCACATCTTTTAAATATTAACAAAAATGATGAATCTGGGAGTTTTGTCAATTGTTTATATTAGCTGTCTACATGAACTTATCCCATTGTTTGAAGACAATTTCATTCTTTACCTTACACAAGCGAGGCAAACATTTGTGTAGCTGATATACAAAGGAGGAAGCAAAAATTCTCTTAGTAATGCCAACCATCTTCTGGCTTTTATCCTGCCATGCCATCTTAGCTGCTTTCTTATTTGAAAGCTTGTGGGTCCTGTGTTCTAACTACAAGGAAAACCAAAACCATGGCTAGCCATGAACTTGTGCTTCAAGGGACCCTGCCCCATTAACAACTACTCAATACTGTACCAGTACCAGAAAACATCTTCAGACATAGCTTCACAAATAACCTTTTAGAACTGTTCTAGTGATAATCTGGTTGCTTTTCTCTGTAGCTTGTAGCAAATGTCCTCAACAAACTATCAGAAAATGCTTCTTTACTTGACACTTAGTAAAAAAAATAATATAATCAATATCTTCTACCTCAGAAATCAATTAAAGAAGAATGATGGTTTTGAAGCTATTTTGAATTTTGTTTGCTAGTGTTTTATTGAGCAATTTTGTATCTATATTTATCAGGGAGATTGAACTGTAATATCCATTTGTTGTTTGGTGGCTGTATCTGGTTTAAAATCAGTGTGATAATGCCTTGATCAAAGGGTTGGGAAGCAATTAATATAGCCATTATGGACATCAATTTTGAGGTTTCTCAACAAATTAAAAATAGAATTATTACATGGCCTAGCTATTCTACTCCTAGGCATATACCCAAAGAACTCCATATCTTAAATGGAGATATATGGACATCCATGTTCATTCCTGATCTCTTTACTATAGGAAAAAATAGAGCCTTCCTATATATCCATAAACAGATAAACCCATAATCAAGTTACTGTTCATATATAAAATGGACCCTTACTAAACTACAATGAACTATGAAATCAAAATAGTGTAGGAAAATTGATAGACTTATAATAGATACTATTTAGCCTGTTCACACAAACTTGGAAGTGACAAAACTACAAACTCCTAATGCAGTTCCTAGCCTATAAGGTGCACATGTGTATATGTGAATGGATGAGTATTACTTCAGTATAACATTTAGAAAGTTGATCAATAAAGGTAATATATAGAGCATGCAGAACTATCCATGAGTTATGAAAAAGGATAAAAAGTTTCAATTTCAACTTTCTATTTTCATCCTTTATTTTCGACTCTCCAAGAATTTCCTTTATGTGGTAGATAAGGGCATAAAAAGGAAATTGTTAGTAAGAGTATGAAATGCTAAGCAAATATTTACAGCTTCAGCACTGTTATTATAACTATGTAGAAATTCAATTGAAAGTCCATTGTAAGGGAAACAAGGCCCCCCAATAGCTCTGCTAATTGTAGATTCAGTGGAAAATACTGCACTCTGCCCCCACGCCCCATACCAGAAAAGTTAGCCCATCATGCTGTGCTAACAGGATGCTTGCAGGATGTCCACCTGTGGTTGTGTTTGCAAGATAAATTGCTTGAGAAGAATGCTTGCCAAATAACCCCTTGCTAGATAAGCTTGGAATTCGTTTACCTACCCAGACTCTGAGAAAGACCACAGAGACATCTCGCGTTCAGATGTCTGCACTCTGGTTGACCCCACTGCCCTGCCCTGGTAGAACTGCCGCATAAAAGGCCTGCGAGTCTTAAACTCGGGGTCACCAGCTACTCCTCGCACTGGTGTCCCATGAGCTCGTGCTAATAAAGCTTCTTTTGTGACCTGATATCGGAGTGAAGCTCTCTGTTTTGGACGCTGACCCTAACATTTGGAGGTTCCACCGAGATTGGTAAGGATGGTGGTGAGTTGGCAGGGAAGCAGCTGTTCAAGCAGCCCGTGAGCATCCTTGGACTGTGGGGGACAGACGTGTCCTGAACCCACAGGCTGCAGCTCTGGAGGATGCTCTGGAGTGTGGGGACCCTGAGACAGGGGCCCCTTCTGATTCCCTTTTGTCTAGGAGATTTTTCAGATGGCCCGGGCCAATAGACAATCTTTTGGCTTCATTTTCCCTACCATTTTGCCAGCTTGTCTCGTTTGTGTGTTGTGTCTCAATTTTTGTGTCCTTCTGTGTCTGTTTCTACTTGTTTGGAATGGGACAGTCTGCCGCCAAGTCTGCCTCCACCCCTTTGTCCCTAACCCTCTCTCATTGGTCAGCAGTGATGGACCGCACATTGAACATGGTGGTCCCAGAATGACCTCATTCCATTTGCCTTAGACTGCCCACCACCGCCATGACCGCTTTCCTATCGTCCTGAACCACGACCTCTGGCAGAGACTGGGCCCGAGTCTGTCTTGGTCTCTCCATTGGATCCAGCACAGGGAACCCGCCAGAGGAGAGCAAGGCCCACGGATGAGGCACCCCCGGCTATCACACTGCCTTTGCGCCCCATTGGGGGAACGGCCGATGATGGGGCCCAGGGGTGACATGCCCGCTCTCCAATACTGGCCCTTTTCCTCCTCTGATTTATATAACTGGAAAAATAATAACCCTCCATTTTCTGAGGACTCCTCCAGATTAACAGGTCTCATAGATTCCATCATGTATTCCCACCAACCTACTTGGGATGATTGCCAGCAGCTCCTGGGGATCCTCTTCACTACAGAAGAGAGAGAGTGCTTTCTCCTGGAAGCCAGGAAACTAGTCCCTGGGCCAGATGGGTGACTGTCTCAACTCCCCACCATGATTGATGAGTGCTTCCCACTAAGATGACCAACCTGGGACCCAAATACCCTGGAAGGTAGGGAGCATCTGTCCCTCTATCGCCAGACTCTAATGGCGGGTCTCTGTGGGGCGGCCAGAAGGCCCACTAATTTGGCTAAGGTAGGTGAGGTTCTTCAAGGGCCTGACAAAACCCCCTCTCCCTTCCTTGAAAGGCTCATGGAAGCATACAGGAGGTATACACCTTTCGATCCACAGTCTGAAGAAAATGGGGGCTGTAGCGATGGCCTTTATCGGACAGTCAGCTGCAGACATAAGATGCAAGTTACAGAGATTAGATGGTTTGCAGGGACTGAGTTTGAGAGATTTAGTCAAGGAAGCAGAAAAGGTTTATTATAAAAGAGAAACTGCAGAGGAAAAAGAAGCTAGGTTAGAAAAAGAGAGAGAAGAAAAGGAAAGACAATGAGAGAAGGGCAAAATCGAAATTTATCACAGATCCTGGCAGTGGCAGTGAAAGACAACTCAGGGCCTCGAGGCAAAGGATGTCGCCTGCCTTTAAAGCCTAACCAATGTGCATACTGCCAGGAAGAGTATCATTGGGCCCGAGAGTGCCCCAAAAAACAGAGAGGATGAGGCTGGTCAGTCTTGGCCCTTCAGGACTGAGGAAGTCAGGGTTCGGAACCCCTCCCCGAGCTCTGGGTAACCTTTGAAGTGGAGGGGACCCCAGTCGACCTTGAAGTAGATACTGGAGCAGTCTTTTCAGCAATACAACAACCACTCGGGCCACTATCTTCCCACAAGTCTCTAGTCCAAGGGGCCAACAGGAGTAGAGAGAGACCCTGGACCACTCAGAGAACAGTCAACTTGGGGAAAGGATTGGGAAATGAAGAATGGATCCGCGGGTTCCCAGAGGCTTGGACAGAGACTGGGGGACCTGGACTGGCAGTAGAACAGCCACCCATTGTGGTCACCTTAAAACCCACAGCAGTTCCAGCTCGGGTAAGACAATACCCCCTCGGCCGAGCAGCCAGAGAGGGCATTAAACCCCACAAAGAACGATTCCTAGAACTTGGCATACTAAGACCATGCCAATCAGATGGGAATACTCTGCTCCTGCTGGTAAGAAAGCCGAGAACTAATGATTATAGACCCGTCCAAGACCTATGGGAAGTAAACACTGGAGTAATGGACATACACCTCACAGTGCCCAACCCCCACAACCTTTTAAGTATGCTGCCCCCAGAACGAAATTGGTACACAGTTTTAGACCTGAAGGATGCTTTCTTCTGCCTGCCCCTTCACCCAGACTCTCAGAAACTTTTTGCCTTTGAATGGTCAGACCCCAAGAAAGGGAGAACAGGGCAGTTAACTTGGTCCAGGCTCCCACAGGGATTCAAGAACTCTCCAACCATCTTCGATGAGGCCTTGCATCGGGACCTCCGAGAGTTCTGAGAGACAACCCCCAAGGTCACTCTCCTCCAATACGTTGATGACCTCCTACTGGCAACTGACAACCAAGATGTCTGTAGGCGGGGGAAAGAGAAACTGCTGGGTACCTTGACAAAATTGGGATATAGAGCATCCACCAAGAAGGCACAAATTTGCCAGAACCGAGTCACCTTTCTTGGCTACTCTCTTGAAGGAGGGAAAAGATGGCTGACAGACGCCCAAAAGAAAACGGTGGCCAACATCCCAGTCCCGTCGGATCGCCATCAACTGTGGGAGTTCCTAGGTGCAGCAGGGTTCTGTTGCCTATGGAACCCAGGATTCACTGCCATAACTGAGCCGTTCTCCCCTTACTCAAGGAAAAGTACTCCCTTGTCTGGCAAAAGGAACACCAGACAGCGTTCGAGATGCTGAAGAAGGCACTCCTGTCAGCACCTGCCCTCGCCCTTCCTGATGTGAGTAAGCCCTTCACCCTGTAAGTACACGAGAAAAAGGGGGTGGCAGTTGGTGTACTAGCGCAAGCTCTCGGACCCTGGAAAAGGCCCGTCGCCTACTTATCCAAACAACTCGACCCAGTGGCTAGAGGATGGCCTACTTGCCTTCAGGCAGTGGCAGCAGCGGCTACGCTGGTGAGAGACGCAGACAAATTGACTCTGGACAAATTGACTCTGGGGCAGCACCTGACCATCATTGCTCCCCATGCGCTGGAGAGCATTGTTCGCCAGCCACCTGAATGATGGCTGAGCAATGCCCGGGCCACCTATTACCAGACAACGCTACTAGACGGAGACCACATCACATTTGGGTCCCTGTCCCTTTTGAATCCGGCCACTCTCCTCCCAATCTCCCCAGAGGAGGGTGAGAATGAATTAGTCCATAACTGTGAGGCCATCCTAGCCGAAGAGACCGGGGTCCAAAAGGACCTAACAGACCAGCCTCTAGCCCATTCTGATCTGATATGGTATACTGATGGCAGCAGCTTCCTGATTGAGGGGCAGAGGAAAGCAGGAGCAGCCGTAGTGGACAAAAATTGGGTAATGTGGTCTAGTAGCCTCCTGGAAGGAACTTCAGCCCAGAAAGCAGAATTGATCGCTCTCACATGAGCTCTCACCATGGCTGCAGGGAAATGGGCCACAATCTATACTGACAGCCGGTATGCGTTCACAACAGCGCATGTGCATGGGGCAATATATCGGGAGAGGGGGCTACTAACATCAGCTGGAAAAGAAATAAAAAATAAAAGAGAAATTGAGGCCCTATTGGAGGCTGTAATGTTGCCCAGAGAGCTGGCCATCGTACATTGCCCTGGGCAGCAAAAAGGGGACTCCCCAGTGGCAGCGGGAAACAGGAAGGCCGATCAAGAGGCAAAGGAGGCTGCCCTCTGGAGGATCCAGCTCCTGAAGAGGCTCCACCCCTGGAACTTCTGAATGACACTCTGGAAAGGGTCCACAAATTAACCCATCTGGGCAACAGAAAATTGATCCAGCTGACTACAGAAGATAGGACTCTCTCCCCATCTGAGAAGAAACAAATGGCAGAGAAGGTGGTAGCTGCTTGCCGGGCCTGCCAGCAGGTAAATGCATATCCTGGGAAACTGGCCCCCAGAAAAAGACTACGAGGAACCCGCCCTGGCCAGCATTAGGAAGTAGACTTCACCGAGGTAAAGCCAGCTAAGTATGGCCTAAGTACCTTCTAGTGTTTGTAGACACCTTTACAGGATGGGTAGAAGCCTACCCCACTAAAAAGGAGACTGCAGCAATAGTCGCTAAGAAAATCCTGGAAGACATCTTCCCAAGATTTGGACTGCCTCAGGTAATTAGGTCAGATAATGGCCCAGCGTTCGTGGCCCAGGTAAGTCAGGGACTGGCAAAAATACTGGGGATTGATTGGAAGCTGCATTGTGCATACAGACCCCAGAGCTCTGGACGGGTAGAAAGAACCAACAGGACCATTAAGGAGACCTTAACCAAATTGACCATGGAGACTGGCTCTAGAGATTGGACAATGCTCCTACTGTATGCCCTCTTTAGAGCTAGAAATACCCCTTCCTTCATGGGTCTTACTCCCTTTGAACTGCTCTTTGGGTGTGCACCCCCAGTTAAGAACCTAACCATCCAGCAAGGAGAAATCATGCAATCCCCTCTGTCTGACAGGCTGCAAGCTTTAGCATCTGTCCAGCATACACTGCAGAAGCAGCTGTCCGCGGCATACCAACCCAGCAGGGACAGCGCTGCCCATCAGTTCCACGTGGGGGACTTCATATACGTCCACAGACACCAGCATCAGACTTTGGAACCCCGGTGGAAGGGACCATACCAAGTCCTGCTGATGACCCCAATGGCAGTCAAGGTGGACGGGATTGCTGCCTGGATTCATGGCTCCCATCTCAAACCAGCCCCTGACCTGGATGCTCATTTGGACTGGACTGTGGAGTGGACTGAGCATCCCATCAAGCTCTGCATTAGGCGCAGAAGCCGGCCAGACAAACCCCCACCGGCCACAACCGCAAACTTGGCAAGTGATATCTGGGACGGGGGATATGATGTGGACAGTGTCTAGCTCAGACTACCTGCTGGGAACCTGGTGGCCTACACTCTAGCCAGATATCTGTCAGTTAGCCACCTGACTAGACACCTGGGACATGCAGGGGAAGGAACCCGGTAGGAACTCCCCATAACAAGTGAAGGAAAAATGAATGATGGAAGGCCTCAGGGATGCGCCATCCCACCCCACCCCCGCGGAGGAGATGCCTCCTCAATTATTTGTCATTCTATGTATGCCCCTAAGATGGTAGAAAAAGAGGGGAGATTCATAGGTGCGGCAGACCAGAATCCCTATACTGTAAGGCTTGGGGATGTAAAACCACTGGAACCACATATTGGAAACCCAGCTCTACATGGGATTGGATCCGAGTAGGGTGAAACATCACTTATCCTGAACCAGCCAGGGTCTTTATCTGGTTCATCATCCTTGCCACCCAGATGACCTTGCACCTAAGGGTAAGCACGTCACAGGATGCCAGAACACCTCCCTGTGTAATGTACTAAACATAACCTTCACTACTGAAGGAAAAAAAAATCCACATCTCTAGCTAAATGGTACAAAGGTCGGGCATGGGGTTTGAGATTCTATGCTCCCGGGCATGATTATGGGCTTCTCTGTAAGATAAGGCTAAACAAGGATAATACACTAGTATGCCCGGCTATTGGCCCAAACTCAGTCCTTCTGGACCAAAAGGGGCACACGCCTAAAATCTATCAGCCTGAGATTTGCCCCACACCCCCGAAAAGCATTTCAGGCCCTCCAACAACTCCCCCAGGCCTAGATACAGGAGAAAGACTTATAAACTTAATCAAAGGAGGATATTAGGCATTGAATTCAACCTATCCCAATCTCACTGAGTCCTGCTGGATCTGCCTTCAGCTCAGCCCTCCTTATTATGAGGGGATGGCTATAAATGGAAGTTTCACTTACAACACTTCTGCTAGCTATGATTGGGGGACCAAGCATATGTTAACTTTACCTGAAGTAACAGGCCTGGGAACCTGTCTAGGACATACCCCTACCTCAGAGAGACCCCTCTGTGCCCGCACAGAAAACATAACAACCACAAATGGGTCCCTCTTCCTTGTCCCATCCCTTGGCCTATATTGGGCATGAAGTACAGGACTCACCCCATGTGTCTCGGTTGCAAGTTTCAACCAGTCTAGAGACTTCTGTGTCCTTGTTCGAATCTACCTGAGGCTAGTCTATTACCCAGCTGAAGAGTTCAAGGAGCATTTTGCGGGCAGGGCTAGGTTCCCCAGAAAACCTGTCAGTGCCACCCTAGCCGTGTTGCTAGGAGCAGGAGTGCTAGCCGGTATAGGAAACGGAGCAGCAGCATTAATTGAAGGCCCTAGGCAGTTGGGGATCCTAGAAGCGGCAGTCCAACATGACCTGAGTGCAATTGAGACCTCCGTTACTGCCCTAGAAAAGTCTTTAACTTCGCTATCGGAAGTGGTCCTACAAAATGGACGAGGAGTGGACTTACTGTTCTTAAAGGAAGGTGGTCTGTGAGCTGCCCTGAAGGAAAACTGTTGCTTCTACATGGATCATACACGTGTAGTAAGGGAATCGATGACCAAACTTAGAGAAAGATTAGATGCCAGAGAAAAGAACTTACAAGGCTCTCAAAGCTGGTTTGAGGGATGGTATAATCAATCCCCATGGCTAACTACATTATTGTCAGCCCTCACAGGAACACTTATTGTAGTAATTCTTATCCTCATGATTGGACCATGTATCCTCAATCGAATCTCGGCTTTTGTATGATCCCAGGTAAATGGGGTTAAGATAATGGTCCTGAGACAATGATACCAGCTGGTATCTGGCAGTGACCTTTAGGATTAATGGTCGGCACAAGAGAAAGGGGGTAATGAAAGGCCATTGTAAGGGAAACAAGGCCCCCCCACTAGCTCTGCTAATTATAGATTCAATGGAAAATACTGCACTCTGCCCCCATGCCCCATACCAGAAAAGTTAACCCTTTATGCTGTGCTAACAGGATGCTTGCAGGATGACCACCTGCGGTTGTGTTTGCAAGATAAATTGCTTGAGAAGAATGCTTGCCAAATAACCCCTTGCTAGATAAGCTTGGAATTCATTTACCTACCCAGAATCTGAGAAAGACCGCAGAGACATCTGGCGTCCAGATGTCTGCACTCTGGGTGACCCCACTGCCCTGACCTGGTAGAACTGCCTCATAAAAGGCCTGCAAGCCTTAAACTCGGGGTCACAAGCTACTCCTCGCGCTGGTGTCCCACGAGCTCGTGCTAATAAAGCTTCTTTTGTGACCTGATATCAGAGTGAAGCTCTCTGTTTTGGACGCCGACCCTAACAAAATGAAATTAAGAGATTTTGAGCCTGAGCAAGTTTCCTTTGAGTGGCTATACCATTGTAGCTTTTTAATGCTTTCATTTGTGAGTTCATTTCAATAAAGTGATTTCAGTTTAAAAGAAAAAGATATCACAATTTATGCAAAGATGCAGGGCTGTCTAACATGCAGCCATTAGTAAATACAGTGCATCACACAGATGGGCTGAAATCAGATAACACTTGGTTATCTTATTAGATGTCAGTAAATATTTTTCTTCTTTTTACCTTTTGCTGAAAATAGATTATTTTCTTATACAATATATTCTGATTACAGCTTCTCCTCCACTTCTCCTCCCATGTCCTCCCTCCCCACTCCCATGCAGATTTACTTCCTTTCTGTCATTAAGAAAGAATGGACTTTTAAGATATAAGAATGAAACATAACAAAGTAAAGTATAATGAGATAAAAACAAACCAAGAAAGGAAAATATCTCAAAAGAAGACATGAGAATCAGAGACCCACTCATTCATATACTCAGGAACCTACTGAAACACTAAACTTGAAGCTATAATATATATGGAGAGGACCTGTGCAGTTCTGTGCAGGGGCTGTGCTTGTAACTTCAATCTCTGTGTGTTCATATGACCTTTGCTCATTTGAGCCAGAAGGCTTTTTCTGCAGGTACCCACCATACAATCTGGTTCATACACTCATTCTAGCTCCTCTTCCATGGGATTCCTTGAGCTCTGAGGAGAGGGATTTGATGGAAATAACCATTTGCCAGTCCTGATGTCATATAAACCTTTAACAAACTCCAACATTACTTTATAAAATAAGTCTTTGATTATCAAGGGATAGGGGTATCATACCTCAGCCCAATAAAGGGGACATAGTACAGTCCTACAGCTAAGGTTTTGGACCCAAAAATCTTATATTCAAGAGCCACAAACTCACTAACCACCTCTGGTCATTTTTAGCCTTCAGGGGAACTCACTATTTTTTCTAAACAGTACAGTAATAAGAATATAATGTGTAAAGCACAAGGCTTTTTGAGGCATTTTCCTTTTGAGACACAAAAATTAAAGAAACTGATATGGAGAAATATAAAGACATGGGGAGGAAGTAAAATTAGCACAAAATGGAAGGAAACTGGGAAAGGCAGGACAGTGGTGTATATGAGTTGGACAAAAAATTCCCCCAACATGACAAAGTTTCTAGGTGTCAACAGTATGTATTAGGGTCATAGAGCGGTGGAAAATGCCTATAAAATGAGAGGCAAAGCATGTGAGTGTAAAACAGAGGAGACAGGGTATTATCTAAGTTATTTGGATTCGGAGGAAGCACAAAACAGAAGAAAGGAAGACACAGAACCAGAGGATGAAAGATTCAGAGGATTGACAGTAGACTGAAAGCTAGGAAGTTCACTGATACAGAGCTTGAACTAATGAAAAGAGAGTCAAATTTAAACAATACCTATCCACAAATCCAGCCCTACAGAAAGTATGAGAAGGAAAACTCCAAGCCAAAGAAGTTAGGTGCACCTAACACAAACACAAGGATTAGATAATAGCACACCAGCAAAACCCCCAGAGAGGAAACACATAGACATACTACCAATACCACCACCATAACAAAAATTAATAGTAATTAACAATTACTGGTTGTGGGATGACTTAGCCCTAACGGGACTGAGTGTCAGCTGGCCCAAACCAGTAATGAGATACTTTCTGAGAGCCAACCGGTGTCTGCCTATAGGCTTAACAACAGAAGATGAGACATGATCTAAGATGACTTGGACCAGTGAGTGGCAGCCATGTCACACAAGCAGATTTATATTCATTAGACCTTACCCTGTGGTGGGGTAAGAGGGTATATAAGGTTTGTCTCTTCCTGAATAAACTGAGCTTGTCACTTCAACATCCTCTCAGAGTCTGTGTTGTTGACTCTGTGCTTACTGACCCTCTCCCTCAAAGTGAGCAGCACAGGACCCTGCCACAACTGGTCATTAATATCTCTCAAAGTAAATGGACTCAATTTGCCAATAAAAAGACATAGACTAACAGAATGAACATGAACCATTCTACTATACATAACAAACACACCTCAACATCCAAGATAGAAATTAAAAAAGAGCAAAGTTTTAGAAAAAGATTTTCCAGGACTGTGGATTTAGCTCAGTGGTAGAGCACTTGCCTAGCAAGCACAAGGCCCTGGGTTTGGTCCTCAGCTCCAGCAAAAAGAGAGAGAGAGAGAGAGAGAGAGAGAGAGAGAGAGACAGAGAGAGAGAAGAAAAAGGTTTTCCAATCAAAAGACCTTAAGAAACAAGCTGGTGTAGCTACTTTAATATCTAATAACATAAACTTCAAACCAAAATTAATCAAAAGAGTTAGAGAAGGAAATTTTATATTTGTTAAAGGAAAAATACACAAGAATGACGTCTCAATTCTGAATATATATGCCCCACATGCAAGGACACTCACATCTGTAAAAAAAAAATTATTAAACCTTAAATCACACATCAAATCTCACTCATTAATAGTGGCAGACTTCAACACCTCATGTTCACTAATGAGAAGGTCTAAAATTCAGAAATTCAACAGAGAAACAAGGGAGCACACTGGCATTATGACTCAAATGGTCCTTGTAGGCATCTACAGAGCAATTCACCCAAACACAAAAGAATATACCTTTTTCAAAACACATTGTTGAACCTTCTCCAAAATTGATCATATACTGAGTCACAAAGCAAGTCTCAATACATACAAGAAAATCATAATAAACCCATACATCTTATCAGCCCCTCATGGATTAAACCTGGGTTTCAACAACATCAGAAACAACAGAAAGTCTAAAAATTAATGAAAATGGAACAACTCTCTTCATTTGGGTCAAGGAAGAAATAATAGAGAATTCCTTGAAGTAAATGAAATTGAATGCATGACATTCCCATACTTAATGGAACACACTGAAAGCATTGCTAAGAGGAATGTCCATAGCACTAAGTGCCTTTGTAAAGAAATTAGGAAGATCTCATACCAGCAAGTTAACAGAAATCCTGAAAGCTTTAGAACAGAAAGAAGAAACCATAGCAAAGAGGTGGCAGAAGGTTTATTTATTTATATTTCTTGTATATTTTTGGTTTGCCAACCTATAGGTCTGTGTACTATATTCATGCAGTGCCTGCAGAGTCCAGAAGAGGGTATCAGATCTTTGGCAACTGGAGTTACAAATATTTGTTAGTCTCAATGCAGGTGCTGGGAATAGGACCCAGGTCCTCGGAAAGAGTAGGCAGTGCTTTTAATTGCTGAACAATCTCTCTACTCCTCCCTCCCATTTCTTGATCAGTTTTGTGGAACTATGACCATATGTAAAACGCACTTCTAATAGAAAACTGGCTACAGTAGTGAGTGACCCCTGCAACAGAGCTTCATAGTGGGTTTTGACTGTATTTGAACTTTCTCCACTTTGTCTTTAACTGGGTAGTACTCATGAGAAATCATGTGTATCTTTGAGACAACTTCATGCTGCAGAGAACATGCTGGACTTGACTTTATGATTCTGCTCCCTTGGGTCCTTATTGCAGCAATTACAGGCATATACCATGACCTTTGGCTCAAAAATTAATCACATTTACAAGACAAGTGGTCAAGAGTTTAGAGAGCAAAACTTCAGCTTCATTCTGACATTCAAACTTGATTCTCTTGCTCAGCCATCCATGCTCCTTCCTCAGTGTATGTGTTTGTGTTTGTGTGTTTACATATGCATGCATGCATACTTTTGTAGATGCCAGAGCTTATTCTCCAGTACCTTATTAAATCACTCTGTCCCTTATGTTCGTGACAGATTCTTTCATTGAATCCAGTCCTCTTTTTAGAATAGACAGGCTGCCCATTGAGCTCCAGGATCCTCTTGTCTGGGACCACACAGCATGAGATAACAGATCTCCATTAAATGCAAACATTTTTATGGGTGCTGGGGATGCCATCTCAAGACCTTCAGAATACCCAACAACTCCATTGTCACCTGATACTTCTCTCCACCCTACAAGTGCATTTTTCAAAGCATCTATGGAACAATTGTCAGTTGAGTTTTCGGGAGAGAGATTCTGCAGAAGACATAGTACATCTGCAACTTCATCCTTGACCTGTAGTGCCTGTGCCCTAGAAAAAAAGTGTGTCTATTCCCTTCCCAGCTTCTGAAACCACAGGAGCTAAGAATCACTTCCACACTTCCATTCTTCCACTTTGTGATGTTTCCTACCCACTAAAGCTTCTTTTTGTTCTTTTTATTTGCTCATTTATGGAAGCAAATATTTTTCAAGGGGTGATGTCAACATAAGACACTTTTGTCATTCCCTGACCATATGACATTATCCTGTCATCTTCTATTTGGATAAACTCTGAGAATATTCAACATTTATCCTAGGGGTTACTGTCAACTTCCTACTATATGAGGGTTGTAGGTTGCATTGGTGAAATCATCCCCATCCTGCAGCCAGCATCACAGATGCATCCTACTTGCACAGGTGAGCTGTTTTCTTTTAGACATCCAATTTGTAGAGGAGACAACAATATCCAGGAATCTGGTTGAGTGCTTACTGCCTAACTAGTCTCTCACTCTCAGCATGTACCATTGGTCCATAGCATTTTATTTAGCATTAACTATTTTTTTTAGACATTCTCAGTTTGTTTAGTTTCTGTCTTTTACAGTGATGAGACCTGGGAGAACTTGTCATATGTCTATACACAGGATATTCATTTGAAAACAGTTGATCAAATCCACTCCACATGTATGGCATGGATTTTAAAATCAGCTATTAATTGTAAAACATTGTGAAAAATACTGACAACTGTTAATGGCAATAGAATGTTTTTGTGTTATTATAATGTTATTCATGGCTAATTTTCTTAACTCAAATGATTGGAACTATATTGTGACTTAGGAAACACCTCACTGAAAGTACAGATTTTATCATTATGTATGTTTAGAAATTAGTGGGTTCTTGGCAGCACAATAGTTGGCATGCTATGAAAAATGTGGACCTGCATGTCTAGTCCTGTTTGCAATGGCCAAGGACTAGGACAGAATGGCATGTGGAGTGATGAAGGACCGTAGTAATGACAATGACAGAATGGTGTCCAGAGAATTGGCCATTAAAATCCTTTTCCTGGACTGGTCCTGTAGAACCATACCTGCAGGGTCTCCATGACATGAGGCAACAGCATGATATCTGAGAGGAGTTTTATTGATGCCCAGTATGGATATTGTAACAGAAGTCAGAGTTCTTTAACCAGACCAACAACTCGCTGAAATGAACATTTACAAGTAAATTTGAGTGGACAAAATACTGTGTGACACACCATAGCTTCCAATGCAACTAAGGCAAATGAAGATGTGTTGGCAAAGAAGTAAAGATGGAGGTGAAATTGTTTTATTTGTTTGTTTGTTTGTTTGCTTTGTTCTTAATCAATATTAATATTTTTTTCTTTTGGGGAGATACTATGAGGATGAGGGACAGATATGGAGGGACTAGGCAAGGAAAGAGTTTGGGACCATGATGGGAAATTCCCCAAATATCACCCATCTTGATCAGAGGTGAGTGCCTGGGGTCAGATCCAGAGAGGCCTGCCCCTGGGTCCCATCCCTGGGCACCAGCCATTCTAGGAATACCTGCCCAACTTGGCCCCAGTTTCTGGCCATCTGGCAGGCCCCAAAGGAAGGTTACCCTCTTCCAAGACCCCAGGAAGACTCTGCAATCTCCACACCCTGCCCCCACACCCATCTGCCTGAGACCCCAGCCAATTCCTGAGATGTAGAGACCAGCCACCAGCTCCCATTCTGCCCAGAAGCTCCCATCTGGAGAAGAGGTGAGTGCCTGGTGTCATACCCAGATAGGCCTGTCCATAGTTCCCATCCCTTGCCACCAGCCATTCCAGGGAAGACATGCCCAACTTGGCCACAGTTCCTGGCCATCAGGCAGGAACACCGCCCCACCGGAAATATTCTCCCCTTCTCCAAAACCACCAGCAGGCACTCCAATCTCCATACACTATCCCCACACACATCTGCCCCAGGCAACAGGCACTACCTGAGACTCAGAGAACAGGTCCAAGCTCCCATCTGGCCCAGAGCTTCCATTTGGACCACAGACAGGCTTTCTGAATATCTCAGCTATGTCTGGACCAAGAGCACTGATAAGACCAAGAGCAAATACACTAGAAGATGGGCAGACATCAAGGCAGAAGTACATACAACAAAATCAAGTGCAATACAGCATCACCAGAACCTAGCCCTCCTCCAACAGCTAGACCTGAACATCACAGAATGGAAGAAGCAGAAGAAAACAAACTTATGAAAAACAATATGAAGAGGCTAGAGGCTTATATAGAAGAAATCAAAAATAAAGTTGAGGAAAAGACAAACAAACAATGGGAAGAATGTATAAAAAAATGAGAGAAAAGGACAGATAGAGCAGAAGAAAACAATAAATCCCTGAAAGTAAATAATAAAAAGGCAACAAAACAAATGAGGGGAAGTGTCCAAGACCTGAAAAGAGAAATAGAAAAAATGAAGAAGACACAAGCAGAGAAAATGATGGAAATAGAAAATCTGACTAAATGAACAGGAACTTCAGATGGAAGTATAACCAACAGAATGCAAGAGATGGAAGAGAGGATCTCTGGGGTTGAAGACATGGTAGAATAAATAGATTCATCAGTCAAAGAAAACACTAAAACCAACCAACAAAGTCATGACCCAAAATTTCCAAGAAATTTGGGACACCATGAAAAGACCAAACCTACTAATGATAGGGATAGAAGAAGAAGAAGAATACTAAATCAAATGCACAGAAAATATATTCAACAAGATCATAGAAGAAAATTTTTTCATCTTAAAAATGGAAATGCCTATGAAGATACAAGAAGCCTATAGAACACCAAACAGTCTAGACCCCCCAAAATATTCACCTTACCACATAATAATTAAACAACTAAATGTACAGAAAGAAGTAAAAATATTAAGAGCAGCAAATGAACAAATCCAAGTAACTTATGAAGGCAAGTCCATCAGAATAACACCCAATTTCTCAATGGAGACTTTGAAATCCAGAAGAACCTGGACATATATAATACAGACACTAAGAGGCCATGGATGCCATCCTAAACTAATATACCTAGCAAAACTTTCAATCATCATAGATGGAGTGAACAAGACATTCCAAGACAAAGCAGGATTTCAACACTACTTATCCACAAACTCATCCATACAGAAAGCACTAGAAGGAAAATTCCAACCAAAGGAGGACAAATATACCCTTGAAAACACAGGCAATAGATAACACCATAGCAGTAAACCCAAAAGAAAGAAATACATACACACACTACCACCAAAAAGAAAAAAAAATAACAGGAATGAAAAATCACTGGTCATTAATATCCCTTCATATCAATGGACTTAATTTACCTATAAAAAGACACTGGCTAACAAAATGGAAATAAAAGCAGGACCCATCTTTCTGATGCATACAAGAAACACACCTCAAATTCAAAGAGATATACTACCTAAGAATAAAAGGCTGATAAAAGATTTTCCAATCAAATGGTCTTATGAGGCATGTGGGTGTAGCCATCCTAATATCCAGCAAACTAGACTTCAAACTAAAATCAATCAAAAGAGATCAAGAAGGATATTACATACTCATTGCAGGAAAGATCCACCAAGATGAAGTTTCAATTCTGAACATTTATGCCACAAACACAAGGACAACCACATATGTAAAAGAAACACTACTAAACCTTAAATCACATATAGAACCCCACACATTAATAGTGGGAGACTTCAACACCCCACTTTCACCTCTGGTCAGATCTGACAAATTGAAACCTAACAGAGAAATAAAGGGCTTAACTTATGTTATGACTCAAATGGACTTACTCAATATCTACAGAACATTCCATCTTAACCAAAAAGAATATACCTTCTTCTCAGCACCCCATGGAACCTTCTCTAAAACCAACCACATACAAGGCCACAAAGAAAATCTCAACAGATACAAAAACAATTGGAATAACCTCCTGTGTTCTATCAGACCACCATGTTTTAAAGTTAGGTTTCAACAACAACAAAAACTACAGAAAGCCTACAATCTCATGGAAACTGAATAATGTTCAACTGAATCAACTATGGGTTAAGGAAGAAATAAAGAAATTAAAGACTTCCTAGAGATCAATGAAAATGAACACACCATATACCTAAACGTATGGGACAGTATGAAAGCAGTGCTAAAAAGGAAATTGATAACATTAAACGCCCACATTAAGAAGTTGGAGAAATCTCACACTAGTGACCTAACAGCTCACCTGAAAGCTCTAGGACAAGAAGAAGCAAAGTCTCCAAGGAAAAATAGATGCCAGGTATTTATCAAATTTAGAGCTGAAATCAATAAAATAGAAATAAAGAGAACAATACAAACAATTAATGTAACAAAGAGTTGGTTCTTTGAGAAAATCAACAAGATAGACAAGCCTTTATCCAAACTAACCAAAAGAAAGAGAGAGAGAGACCATCCAAATTAACAAAATCAGAAATGAAAAGGGGGATATAACAACAGACAATGAGGAAATCCAGAGAAACATCAGATCATACTTCAAAAAACTCTATTCCACAAAACTGGAAATTGTAAAAGAAATGGATAATTATCTGGATATGTACCACAAACCAAAGTTAAATCAAGACCAGATAAACCATTTAAATAGTCCAATAACCCCTAAGGAAATAGAATCAGTCACTAAAATCTCCCAACCACAAAAAGGACAGGAACAGATGGTTTCAGCACATAATTCTACCAGATCTTCACAGAAGAGTTAATACCAATACTCTTTAAATTGTTCCCCACAATTGAACCAGCAAGAATATTACCAAACTTCTTATATGAGGCTACAATTGCCCTAATTCCTATACCAAACAAAGATGCCACAAAGAATGAGAATTACAGACCAATCTCCCTTATGAATATTGATGCAAAAATACTCAATAAAATACTGGCAAACAGACTCCAAGTACACATCAAAATAATTATCCACCATGATCAAGTACGTTGGTTGGAATGCAAGCTTGTACAGCCACTTTGGAAATCAATATGGTGCTTCCTTTGAAAACTGGGAATCCATCTCCCCCAAGACTCAGCTATAACACTCTTGGGCATATACTCAAGGAATGCTCAATCATATCACAAGGGCATTTGCTCAGCTATGTTCATATCAGCATTGTTTGTAATAGCCAGAATCTGGAAACGAACTAGATGCCCTTCAAATGAAGAATGGATAAAGAAAATATGGTACATATACATAATGCTGTACTACTCAGCAAAGAAAAACCATGAGGTTTACA
This sequence comes from Onychomys torridus, assembly GCF_903995425.1. Lineage (NCBI taxonomy): Eukaryota > Metazoa > Chordata > Mammalia > Rodentia > Cricetidae > Onychomys > Onychomys torridus. The sequence continues at coordinate 19,779 of NW_023411262.1, forward strand.
GGCAAATGGATGGATCTAGAAAAAATCATCCTGAGTGAGGTAACAGAAATACAAACATGGTTGGTACTCACTCATAGTAGGATACTATATGTAAAACAAAGATGACTAGATTGCTACACAACTCCAAGGAGGCTACTGTTAAAATGGGATCTTAGGAAAGACACAGGAATCGCTCAATGACAGGTAAATGGATGAGATCTAAATGAACAACCTGGATGACAGTGGGAGTAATGAAGGGCAAGGATCAAGGGAAAGAGATCTTAGGGGAGCAAGAGATCCCAGCTGAATTAAGAACATAAAGGGAGAACAAAGAATAACAGACCATGATAAATGAAGACCACAAGAGAACAGGAAGAAGCAAAGTGCTAGAGAGGTCCCCAGAAATCCACATTGAAACATCCACTGTAGACTACTGGCAATGGTCGAGTGAAAGCCTGATCAGACCTAGTCTGGTGATTAGATGGCCAAATAACCTAACTGTCGTGCTGGAGCTCTCATCCAAATAACTGATGGAAGTGGATGCAGAGATCCTCAGGCAGGCCCCAGGTGGAGCTCCAGGACTCTAATTGTCGAGAAAGAGGAGGGACTGTAAGAGTGTGAATTCTTGAGACCAAGATTGAAAAAAGCACAGGGACAAAGAGCCAAACTAATGGAAACCCATGAATTATGAACCAAAAGCTGTCGAGCCCCCAATTGGATCAGGCTCTCTGGATACGTGAGCGAAATGAATAGCTTGAACTGTTTGGAAGACATCCAGGCAGTGGAACCTGGTCCTGTCATTACTGCATGAGCTAGCTGATTGGAACCTTGGTCTTATGCAGGGACACTTTGCTCAGCCTGGAAGGAAGGCACTGGACCTGCCTGTACTGAATCTACCATGTTGAGTTGAATCCCCAGGGGAGACTTGGCCCTGGAGAAGATGGGAATGGAGGGGAGGGGCTGTGGGGAAGGGGGGTGGAGGACAGGGGAACCCATGGCTAATATGTAAAATTAAAACACAAATATTATAAATAAATAATAAGCATGAAAAAAATCCTCTGAATCTAATCTCCTTATTCAGATTTTTTCCTGACAATCAATAATTAACAACTTCTGACCAACCATCATAAACAATGACAATATCCATAACTCATAAAAAACAACCTAAAACCTTCCATCCTACCTCTTGGGAGTGTGGGTGTCGTTTTCTTAAAATTACTTCCTGCTTTCTGGGAGTGAAGACATCTTTAGGGGATCCTGAAAAGAAAATTCTTGGGGTAATTGTCAAATCCTGTATCATTTGTCCAGTCACAGCATAATGAGAAAGTGTAGGTCTTGTTTCAAGTCCTTGTTCAAGTAGTCTGTCAGCTTGGATTATCTCAGCTAGCTACCTCAAAATTGTCCTGAGTAGTTTGTAGTACAAAGTTCATCTTTTGGTGGTGATAATTAGCTTAATGGCTTTATCATAGTTCATGTGGGATCATTGTTTTGGGATCCTGTCATCTTTTTGAAGATTTTAAAGTCACTGATAGGTATGGTCATGGTTCCCAGAAGACATTTTATGATTTGCCTCCTCTGTGGTATAAAGCAATCACAGTCTCATAAATGTCTGTCTCTCAGAACCACAAATGTTCTTCCCTAGAAGAGAAAACCTTCACAGCAATATAGCAATTTCTCCCCACTATTTGTCTTGCCTAACTTTTCCAAACTGACCTTTGTTGATGCTTTCTTGTAACATGATGCTCCTGGCTATTCTTCTCTGAACAAGCAGCGGTAATAAACCCTTTGTCCCACATAGCATCGTTATTGCAGTCACCAACATGATGAGAAGCCAGCAAGATGGAGCAGCAGTCACTGCCTCCATGGTCCCACCAATATTTGTGGCTCAGCTCCGGCTGAAGCTTCTCATATGTTGACCTCAAACTCAGAATCCTCCTGCCTCTGCCTTCTTCAATAAATCCAACCACTGTGCCACCACAACTGGCTGACTGTAGCTTAGGTCTGAGCGAGTCACAGGCAAGAGGAATTTTCATGAATTTGTACCGCAAATGTTGGGCACCAGATGGAGTAGGAATATTAACATGTCTTATTAATAAAAACAAACCTGGCCTGGTGGTGGTGGCACATGCCTTCTATCCCAGCACTCGGGAGTTCACAACAATAGAGAATTGAAAATAATACTGACTTAGAAATATATATTTAATAATGATAGACTACAGAAAACTTGGTTTGTGGTATGACCACCATGACCCACATTGTGTAACACAAAAGCCAACTTCTACCAGTTGTCTTGTGAACTCCATACACACACACCATATGATTTTCTGCCTCAACCACACAAAATAAATAAATGAAAATAAATAAAATGTAATAAATAATATTGTAAAATTTCTACAGTGTGCAACTGTTTGTATAATACTGTATAGAACACACATATGTGTGTTTCCTAAAGAATATCAAAATCATTGTTTATGAAAGACAGAGCACAGTAATGAATAAACAGACATCTATTCCCTCTAAATTGCAAGCAATTTTAAGACTAATAGAATCATTTTTTATTATTTGATTTTGTAACATGTCACATATTTTCACATATCCAAAATGGTTCAAACAGTCCAGCATCACAGAAGACTTTCTGTCATCTGGCACTCACAGTCTATCTGCCCCTTCTTCTTTGATCATCCCTGAGCCAGAGATGTAGGACCTGTGATATAGATTTATCTACTAGAGCTTGGATCCCAACAAACTGTTGATCTTTGCAATGTACCCAATTGTGGTTTTTCTGTGACAATCCCATTTGATGTAAATAAGCTTCTTTGATGAAAGATATTGCATGTCTCAGCAGCCCAAAGCTGGTGTTGGCATCTTTGAAGATTCTTGTAGAGATGCTTATTGCAATTTTGTATTGAAATCATAAAAAATCTGCAACAAATATCTGTGAACTAATTCCAGAGCAGCAGTAGAGATTGATGTGGTATATAAGTGAGAACAAGTCTCCGAAAATTGAAGGTATTTTTGCCCTGTGCCTTTTGTCTGGTCTATTACAAGAAGCCGATGCCCACCTTTATGTTAGGTCTTCCTACTCCCAGTAATCTTATGAAGAACATATGTTACAGCCACTCCTAATAATTTTTTACATTAATCAATATGGATTCTAGTAGTAAATAGAGCCCAACCATCAAAAGTCCATTCTTTATCAATATGGCACACAATCCAATCTCCTTCTGTCTGCCTTACTTCTTTATGAAAACAATAACCAGGTCACATGTTCCAACTAATTATACAACAGTTTCACATACAGTATCCAATGAATCATTATACATTTTAAAATAGATGGTGAGGTCCATTGAGGAATACTTAGTCTTTTTTCTCATAGCATTACTGACCATGAATATATATACATACATATAGATATAAATATATGTGTGCATGTATATATCAATTTATGAACTATGGGAAATAATGACACGGTATTTAATCACAAATACTGAGATATATGCATAATTTGAATCAAAAGGTGTTCATAACAAAACATGTCTTAATTTCTGCAACACTTTTTATGGTTTTAGCTGGTATTCATAGCTTATTCTTCTCCTATTCATTATGTATTTCCCCCTACAATAACCAAGCACCTAAGAAGGTCTTGTTTGTTTTCCTATAGGTGAGATGTTCAACTTTATTCTGAATGTCATGGGCTCTGTATCATCCTACATGTATTGGATTTACGTTCAGTTTCCTACCGGCATTCATCACAGGACATTGTAACACAGACCATAGTACTAAAAAAATCTGCTGTAATCCAGACATAATCTTCTATACTTTTATTATAGGAAAACAACTACAGTTTTCTCAGGAGTGCAGACCAATCACATCTCCTAGCACTTTTAATCCTATGGTAGTCTGCTCACATAAGGACATTGAAAGCTCACACTGACCTGGGAGAAATACAAGGTTCTAATTTGAAGAAATAATTGGGGTGTCTCCAGGCAGTAGCACTCTAGCTCCCATAACCACATTTCTAGGACAGTAAACCATAAAGTCCTGGCAGTGACAAGCATTATTTCCTGTATCACTAGAGGTGATAATGAGTGGAAACATTCCAATTTCCAAACTGTAATTCCTTGACCCATAAATGGTGTCTAAAAAGGAAAGCATACAATCTACTTGATTCTGATTAAAATCATACACTACGTCCTGGAGAGCACTGTCACAGGCCCTCTATACAAACACCACATAAATGGTAATCTGCTTTGGAGAGGCCATTTCACTAATACAAGCTGGCTGAATAATAAGGTAGAGACCATATTAAGCCTAGTAGATTCCTTGAATATGTGCCTAAAGTTTTAATTCTCTGAAGAGAATATGTGGGTAAGAAATAATGCTCTGTTGGTGTCCCAATTCCTCCTTTGAAATTCTTGCCTGCTTACAGGAGATAGCTGGTTTAAGCTCCAAACTCTCTATTGCTTAAAGTATTAGTTAGGGACACTCTCGTTGATTCCTGATAGTTTCCATTGCTCTAGGTTTCCAGATCATCACAGAGATGCCCCAGATTCCAGTAGTCTCTCCCAGTACTATCCTTCAGGAGTCTGATCTAATCCATCTGCATACATGTTACAGTTGTGTAGCTTAGTCTTCTTGTGGGACTACTAACAGTGGGTTGAGGGACTGTCTGTGATTCTTTTTCCTGATTTTAGGAACCATTACTCCTACTGGTTTGCCTCCTCTATCCTTAATAGAAGAGTAAATGCCCAGTCTTACTGAAACTTTATATTCTTTGGCTGGCTGGTATCTTTGGGAGGCCCACATTTATCTGAATGGAAACTGAGAAGGAGTACTGGAAGGGTGTGTTGGGGAGTAGGAGGATCAGAGGATCTAGGAAGAGGGGAGGGAGGGGAAACTGATTGGGATTTAAAAACAAAAAGAAACACACACACACACACACACACACACACACACACACACACACACTAAATAATGTTGTGTGGAATACCATGATGGTGTATAAGGTATTAATTAACGTACTAGATGTTAGTTTTGACATGTGCATTTTGTCCAGATAGGCAAATCCAATAAAATATTAAATATCCTGTCCTTTAAGATGAAAGCATTTTTCTTTTTTCTTTTTAATTTTCCAACTTTTATTGAAAACAATTTCTTTACTCACACAATGTATCCTGATCATAGTTTTCCATCCCTCCACTCATTCCAGTTCCACCAATCTTTCCTCATATTCTCTTGAAATCTTTCTCACATTAGAAAAGAATGAGCTTTTAAGATGTAACAACAAAACATAAAGTAAAATACTATAAGCTAAAGCAAAACCCAGCACATCATAGAATCTAAGTGATACGTCCAAAGACTGTTGTGCCTAAGTAGCACATCTCTTACAGGCCAGTACACAGCATCCACATATCCTGTTTAGTTTTCTCAGTTCATTTTTCTTTCTACGTTCTTCATGCACAAGTTATATTTGCCTATGCATAAGCAAGGGATGGATTTCCTACTTTCATTGACAACTGAATTATTGCAGATATTTCAGTCTCCCTTCTACTGCACATGACTCAGGAAGAAATAGTAAGGTTATCAATTTTCAGAGTATTGTCTGTGGGCTTTTATTCACTCCAATCTTTTATCCTCTCCTCAAGGAGCTTATATATGGATTGTAGCTAACATTCATTAATGTAACATAATACAAAGCACTTTCACTGTGTTACCTTATGCTGTGAAAAAGGAAATAGAGCAATGTGCATCACAGCTTTATTAGGTATACTAGATGAAGGATGGATTTAGAGGCTTTTAAATTATTATGCTTTATACAGAAAAGAAATTTTCTATCACCCTCATATTCTTATAACAGGGTAAGTAGTTGGTAAACGCACTAGGTATGGAATAGAACACCTTATCTACTCAATGGTTTATTGAGGTTTAACTAGGACAGCAGTGGAGCAGTAGCTCAAAGCCCAGAATGTGAACAGGAAATGTCATTTCTCAATTAATTATCTCATTTGGAACTAAATAATTTAGCAGGACCATTAGTTTTCTCAACATTAGAAATTAATGGATTGTATTAGGTGTGGACATTTCATTGATCTTCATATTTAGATGTATCATGGAAGCAAGGAAACTCTGAGACACAGACACTAAACAAGGAGGAATCCACTTGTTTCCTTTGGTTTTGTAAATCATGATGTCTCAATCATTTTGTTTAGTTTTGTCCAGCATGGGAGTTTGGCCCCTTTTCTTTTCCATTACCCTTGGAATGTCATCCTCTAATGTAGCCTCTTTACAACAACCTCAGTTGTTTTCATATGAAAAGTTTCCTGCTTCATTCTTGTGATAAAATTAGACAAAGAGGACTTCATCCCTGAGCTCATACTGCATGTTGTTTTAGTTGAATTCATGGTGCCTACGGGTACAGAAGAAAATCTATAAACATATTTTCCAGCTTGTGTTTCACCTGAATATAGGGCCTCAGATGCAGAGCCCAAGGGAAGAAAGTTCCAGAATTCTCTATGGAAGTAGAGTGGGTATAAGAAAGTGCTCAGAGTGATTACTGTGACAACCTTACTCATCAACAAAGTTAGAAGTGCACATAGTCACAAACACTGAGCTAAGTATAAACCTACTTGACACTGTGAGGTCTGCATCCATCAGTCTTATGTCTGAGCAGACATGTGTGTTAATAAGACGTTTCATTTTGGTTATTATCACCAGTATCTTCTTTAACCACAGTCATGCATATGCCTATAGCTCCTCTGAGTGTTATTTCAGAATCAAAGAAGATTTTCATCATGAAGGCGATGTGGTCATTGGTGTATTTTTCCCTGTTCATACATTCTACACAGTTAGCAAAGATCCACATCGTAATCATCTGTACTATTTCACCGACTTTTACATACAGTAAGTGTTGTTACTCATTTATCCTGTTTCAGATTTCATGTTACATATGACTCTGGTGATATATGTATTCAAACCTGTCAACTTCCTATTTATATGAGGAAAAACCCTTCTCCAATCCAAAAGTCCTCATTTAATTGTATGTTAGTCTTCTTTTATTTTCTCTCCTCAGAGTTGATACAATAAGGTTACTTGTTTATGAAATTATTATTTACAAATATGATAATTGTTTTCTTGTGTTCTTACTTGGCCATGCCTTTACAGCCACATGTTTTACAAGTTATGTATTCAGAGGGAAGATGGTATTGTTAAAGTTTGACCTGCCTCTTCAGGGCAGTCCAGAATTTTAGATTTACTCCTGTGATAAGAGGTGATGCCCCCAAAAGCAGTTTCTACAGAAGGATAAGGTGGTAGAGTCACTAGTTGGCATGTGTTAGATGCCACAAAGAGAGTCTGAAGTTGGGAACATTTATTTGTGTTTAATAATCTCTGCCTGTCTGCAAGGTTCTTTTTATTAAATTATTGGCTAATCTTTTACTCTCAGACATATTTGCCCTTTTACATGTTTGTTCCATGCATTTTTAGTATGTTTTACATCTCATCTCGATAGGTTTGTTTATAAGACACATTGACATGACTGTGGCCATGTAGGGCTGCTTTGTATTAAGTCATGAATAAAATCAAACTAAGTTTGTGTTAGGGTAATATTTTTGTTACCAATAAAGTTTAATATGTTTGTCTTTCTTTTTTTTTCTTTTCTCCTTCAAAATCTACCACTGTATAACTACTACTTGGCTATTTTTTAATACAAGTCGGTGTACAAGAAGTGTGCATATCTCATCATTTTATAGGGCTTCTGGTTGCATTGTTTATTACAGTCTGAGAGTACATATACATGTTCAAAGAGGGAAGGTGTCATCTCTCTCTGAGCCTCTGTTTCTTTGTCTCTTTTCAATTGTTTCGGAATTTTTACATGCTTAGAAAGACTCATCCTAGTTATCAAGATTACAAAACTAATAAGCTACTGGCAGGAATTTCAATCTACTACATTGTTTTCTGTGTGTTTAAATTACTAAATGGATTTCACTTTCAGGCTTTCATAATTTTTCATATAATATGATATATGAACATTAAAATTTAAACCAATTTTCAGATTAATGTAAGTTATCTTTTCTAGGGAACATGACTTAGTCTATTGGAATGCACATGGTACAGATTTTTCAAAGTGTTTTTTACCACAATTTTAGGCACACTCATGCCTCAGGTCTCATATGCAGGTGAGAGGTCATCTGTGGAAGGACAACTTCACCTCCACCATGTGTTTATGGAGATCAAGCTAATACCATACTCAGTGCTAGGATTTTGCCCTGGGTGAGCTGTATTTTCTCCCATATGTCAAATCCTGTTATATATATATTGGCTGTTATACTTCCAAATTAAAATTGGTATTATCTCTATGTATGCATTACATAAAAAACATGTGCCTCACATTTACTTAAAAATGTGTTTGACTTAATATGTTAAAGTACGTTTACCGCAAATTACAAGTATTTCTTATGTTAATAATGTGATATAAATTTACGTATCATATGAATATTATGTTTCACAATTTTAATTCATGGGATATTTAAAAAATTGTTATTAACAGCAACAGTTGTTGACTACCCAAGGAGGTCTTATTCTAGATGAAAAGGGTATGGGGGTGGAATGGGGGAAAGTAGAGGAGAAGGAGAAGAAGAGGCAGTAGAAACAGGGGTTAGTATGTAAAAGGAAAGAAAACATTTTAATAAAAAGTTCTATATTAAAATATATAGAAAAAATAAACATATGAATTTCAAGATTCATCAAAAATTAAAAAATAAAATGTTGTTACATGCATACATGTGTATATATAATGTTCATATATACAGACAGTTCTGAATATATAAAGCTATTGCATTGTATATTTTTGAGGGTGACCATTTGATATGTGATGTTTGATTGGTTTGCTGTTCCCTGTAGAAGACTATTTCTCTGACTCTTCACACTCCTTAGTTGTCTATAGAACTTCGTTTAGGATTAAGACCTTATGATGTTTCTCCCAGCCACTTTGGTATGTCTAATACTCTCCTCCTCATTCATATCATATTCAGCCAGGTGGGTTCAGGAAACTTTCAAGATACAGTATTAATTATAAAATGTCAAAAATTTTTAAACAAATTCCCAAACTTGGACTGACAAAGATTTGTCAACATTGCTTTTTAATAGTATGAATATATGGTATTATTATTTTTTAGAGGACAAATAGTGAAGCAAAATACTACATACATATACAATTATGTGTGTTGGGTTTTATTCCAGAATAACAAACTTTGAAGTTTCTGAAGCATAGCTCATATAATAAAAGTCCCTTTGCATGTTTTTCCTTACATATCCTCCTTCTGTGTATTAGCAGTGAAAGTGGCTCTCCACCTAACTCCATCATGATCCTGAGCTCTTGTTTCCATTATGACTTGTTTCTGGCAACCAGGTGACCAAGACACAGGGCATGTATGGAATTGTAACCTCTGTATTTTCTATCCAAAAAACAAACTCCAAAGTCCTTTGTTTCTCCAATACAACCAAACTCATAAAGTGGGTATCAGCAAGTATTGGTTAAGACAGGATAAAGTCTGCTGGTCTGCAGCAACACTAGCTAATACCTTCCATGTTACTATCTTCCTCAATTTCAGTGCAGCCTTGGAGGAGTGAGGTTTGGACCATGAACTTGTGTTCATACTCATGGTGAAAAACACAAGATTCAGTAAGAGGTGTAAGGGCAGGAAATGGAAGAGCCTGGGGACCTATGAAACCTTATAATTAATGAGGCCATAGTCCAGACACAGTTCATTGGAGAGCAGCATCTGTTGCTTCCAGTTTCTTTATCTGGGTGTGGTGGATCTATGGTGTTAGAGCACCTAGCCTCACCACCAGTGCAGTGGAGAGAATCACCTCGTAGGGTCCTTTCCAGGTCAGTTCCAGTGTCCTTTTGGCTGCTCACTTGAGACAGAAGATAGCATTCTTGTTAAGCTAGGTGAAATTGGTGGTGGACTCAGAGGTTGGCTAGGTCTCTCAGATAATTCAGTATGGAGAACTGGAGGGCCCTAAGTGACTTGATAGAAAAATGGTTAGAGAGTTTTGTCAAATGCTTGTCTCTGAGCCTGAGAAGCAGATGGTGAGTTCTTCCAAATATAATCTCAAAGCTGGTTAATCCCTCCCTCTATTGGATGCAGTATACCGAGGAAAGGTAAAAGAAGGAGGTCTAACCATCTTTCTCTGGAGTCTAATGAGAATTTTATTAGTTTTCTTTTATGCTCTGTTCATTCTTTCTACCAGCTCAGAACTCAGAGGTCTAGATGCACAGTGAGGTTTTTGCTCTATGTCTAAAGTCATAGCTATTAATTAAGAGGGTTTTAGGTATGGAAATCAGGTCATTGTTGGATGCATGCTATTTCTAGATACAAGCCAAATCAGAGCATCTGCTCATACCTTAGCTTTTTACCTACAATTGGGACAGTTGCAGTCTAGGTGAAGAACACTTCACCCAACTCAAAAATGGCATTTTCAAAAAAGTTGCAAGTATTTTTATTCTCACCAACAAGCCAGATCTTAGTGAAAGTCAAAGTCTTCAAAGTTTGACAGGGGACAGTTCTCTCATTTGGATCCTTTGCTTGGAAAGTACAATCTGACTTTGTTTCCCTTCAACACAAACCTAGTATATGGCTGAGATAGCCTATGTTAGTGTGTCCAGAAAAGATATAACATACCTTGGTCTGAACAAGTCAGAAACTTGTGGTGCCCAGATGAGTAGCCTGCTGAAGGTTAGTTACCAGTTTCCAGACCATTATTCTTTACCATGCAGTCTTAAGTAGTACTGGGTATGTGTCATTCAGAACATCAATAGGCCCCAAATGTTTTAGTGTCATCAGTCAGACAGGGAGTTTGACTGTGTGCCCATGGAGGACAGCAATTCCTAGGGAAATCCACATAGATCTTAGGGGGACAATATTTTTAATTTCCTTTTCCCAGCAGTGAGAAGCTATCTTTCTCTATAAATCTCTATATAGTTGACATATACATTTGTAAAAGCATACCAAATGATGGTCCATATATATATATGTTAGTGGACTTTCCTTTTCCCCATATGAGATCCTGGGTGAGAGCAATCAGATCTTTTCTCCCTGGTATGAGGATCCTGGTTGGGACATAAATCATTTTATATAAAATAACTACTGCATCTCCCATGTACGTGGTTTCACCTTTTCTTTAGTGACAGCATTACATGAGCACCTCTAGATCAACATCAGACAAGAGGATAGCTGGATTGATGACAAACTCGACTAAAGTTGTATACAGGTGTAGGGTCTGTAGTACATAAAACGGTGATTCAACAGTTTGTGATTTTTTTTATTTTGTCATCAGTGGAAGACCTCATCTGTGCTTGATGCTACAAGTATCAGCACTTGACACAGCAAACTCTTTTGCATTGTTAGTAAGCTAGTAGTAGTTTCCACAGATCTTTGACTAGCGTGTCATCATGTGAATATAGGTTGCAATCATTTGGACTGATGTGTCTCATGGAATTTCCATGGCCCCGAGCGTTTGGTACAACCCCCTTGGTCTTTTCTGTCATAGAGTGAAAATGAGAAGGATTTGAGGCATCATTAATTCTATGGCTAGACCCATTTTCAGGGCTATTTTTAAAGCCTTTAATGTCTTTTGTTTAGACTCAGTCAAGATTAGGGTCTTAGTTCCCAAGTTTTCTGCTTGTCTGTAGAGGAATTTCTGTTCCCACAAACTCTGTTATCCAGAGGTTAAAATTCTCCGTTTTGTTGTTGAGAGAGATATAGGGCATTAGACCCTAGCATAACCGTTCAATGATGGAGGTGCCATTATGCCTGTAAAACTCAGCACATAGAAAGTATCACTTGCCAAAAATGAAAACAAAGACATAATTTATCAAAGTCCATAGTTCTAGAACGTCTCTAAATGTACTAACTCACTTTTTGGCTTGGGTAGTTCTGCTTCTGGCTAACTGGTCTTGTTAACTGAAATATATCAACCCAGAAGATGATTTTGGTGCTTACTAGCTCATCCTAATAACATTTCATGCTCAACTGAGATCCTGAGCACATAGCATAGTTACAAGTTAGCTAATGACTTTTTCTGAACTCATGTCCAAACAGTGTTCTGTGGTCAATACCAACAAGGTTCTAGAGGGTCCATAAAGATATCAGAGCAAGACCTTGAGACATAAAGTGCCTCAGAGCTCTTCAAAGCAAGGAAGAGTTCAGGAGTCAACAAACACATAGAGTGTTTGTGGTCGGAGGTCCATGTACCCAGGATGTCCTTTGATCAATATTTGGCTAGGGAATCTAAGGAATCTGACACCTTCACCCCAAAATGAAACACATTAGAAAGTCTCTTGGTCTGTCATCTGTGATGGTCAGTCTGATTAAGGTGCCTTTTGTTTTGACACATAGGATAGAGGTCAGAGACAAATGCTGGCCAAGTGTCTAGGAACCATGTAAGATGACACTGGATTCCTTCTCTGTGGTCAGGTGTATAAATGTGTGCTTGGCAATCTACATTATATTCATTGTTCTTGTGTGCATTTATGGTATGTGTGGTGTGTGTGTGTGTGTGTGTGTGTGTGTGTGTGTGTGTGTGTGTGTGTGTGTGTCCCCATCCTCCTCTGTGTTTCTGGCAGTTATAACTGATTACCAAACATGTTCAGATACCTCTCTCCGGATTAAACAATACCCAATGACTGGGGAAGTAAAAGGGAAAGTTGAAGCCCACTTTACCTGGTGAGGACTGACAGGCATTCTGGTGATCTGACAGTCAAACTGGAATATACCTCTCTTACCTGTAAAGAATCCTGGGACCTATGATTCTCATGAGTCTGATGCCTCTGGAGAAAAAGATATATACTCTCTTGGTCCTGAATGATGTATTCTTCAGCCTCACATTAGAAGAAGTGAATCAGCTCATCTTTGCTTTTAAATGCACAAACCCTGAGAGAGGTCTATAGGGAGAAACTTACCTGGATCAGGATTCACAAAGAATTGTAAAAACTACAACCCTGTTTGTATAGACACTAACTGCTGAACTCCTGCCCTTCCATCAAAGGTTTAGTGGGAAAATGGTTGATTAAAGGGCCGTTGAGGGACTGTTACAAGAGTCACAGACCTTGGGCTATATATGTTGTCTAAAAAAGGCCAAATTTTGGATATAAGCTGAAGAGAGGGAAAAAGAGACTGTCTCAGCATGATTGTTTCCACCCTACAGAATCCAACTGCAAAAACTTAGGTACAGATTCTAGAATTTGTAGGTGCATCTAGATA
>NW_023411263.1:0-3789 GCF_903995425.1 Onychomys torridus
TGGCTGGGGTCAGCATAACATGAGAGATGGTATTAAAGGGTCACAGAGCCAGGTGGCAGTGATGCATGCCTTTAATCCCAGCACTCGGGAGGCAGAGCAAGGTGGATCTCTGTGAGTTTGAGGCCAGCCTGGTATACAGAGCAAGATCCAAGACAGGCACCAAAACTACACAGAGAAACCCTGTCTTGAAAAATCTAAATAAACAAATAAAGGGTCATAGCATTAGGAAGGTTGAGAGCCACTGCATTGGAGGATGAGGAAGGATTGAACAGAGGCAAAAAACAAAACAAAACAAAAAAAAAACATGAGTTATGAAAAAGGATATGAAGTTAATTGTTTTTCTACTTCTAACTCTGCTGTGGATTTTCCATTTGTGATGGTGAATAAAAATATAAAACAAATTAAATGTGAAAGTATAGAATTAAATATGAAACTCAACAGCTTCTGTTTTGAATGGCTTCTCTGGTTAATTCTGATTTTTTTTTTTAAGCAAATTTTCCGCAATGAAATCTGAATCAAATTGACCATAGCAGGTTCCTCAAGACTTTTTAAGACATCTCTTCTCAGGATATTTCAGATAATTACAGAGAAATAAAATGACAGATTTAATTCAATAGTTTGTATTCTTAAGCCACATATATAAAAAAGCATTTCAGAATGGGAACATATAGAGGGATATGCTGGCTAGTTTCATGTAACAGTATACAAGTTACAGTCACTTTAGAGGAAGGAACCTCAACTGAGAAAATGCTGCCACCAGACTGGCCTGTGGGCATACCTGTGGAGCATTTTCTTTATGATTGATGTGGGTGGGTTCAGCCTAATGTGGGTGGTGCTACCCTGGGCTGATGGTCCTGGGTGCTTTAAGAAGACAAGTTAAACAAGCCATGAGGAGCAAGCCCATAAGCAGCACTCGTTCATGGCTTCTGCTTTAGTTCCTGCCTCCAGGTTCCTGGCCCAAGTTCCTGCTCTGACTTCCTTCAGTGACAGACCATTACTTGAAAACATATGATAAAATAAACCCTTTCATCATCAAATTGCTTTTTGGTCCTGGTGTTTTGTTATCACAGCAATAGAAACCATAAGATGGGGTAATCATATTAATTTCTTTGGTCCAAAGTATTGTTATGAAGGATAAAGAAACATACACATACACATTTAAATCATGAGTTGTGGGTAAAGACTTCTGTATTCTTTCTGACTCTATGAGCAGATGAGCATATGGCTAATCCACTGAAGGGTTTAACTGTCCTTGTTCTGAACAGCATGTGCCATGTTTCTATATCCCCATCCTTTTCCCCTGGGGTGGAGACTTCACTGAGACCAAGAAACAACAATTTTAAATTAGTCAATGGAGCACTAACTGTAAATAGACTGGGGAGCCATGGCTGAGCTAAGGGGTGAAGAATTGAATTAGCCCAAACCTTTGCCAGTCATATACACAGATGTCCTTACTGCCTAAATGTCCCTGAAAGGTCTCTGCCACACTTTTGAATCAAATGTCCTCGATGATGACCACAGCTGATGCACTCTTCTCTGCCATCACAATAGTCACTCAGTTTAAGAAGAGAAGAAAGTAAGGGACCTTCATGGCTAGAGGAACGGACTGCAAGACTCTTCTCTACACTTCTGTTATGACATTTCTCCTTGTACAAAATGGAGACTAAGTGATAATTAAGTCACACTTCAAGTTCTTTAAAGAAAAATACAAAAATTTGACAACTATAATAGGAGGAAAACATCCTTAAAAAAAATCATTCAAATTGCCCACGTCAGGCTTCACTTTGATGTGTTTGTCAGTATGGACTGGTAAAACTTGCAAATGCTGTTAGCTTTGGCCCCTAATCTAAGCAGTGCTGATGAGCACACAGTTAGAGTGCACAGATGTTGATGTAGGAATGGATCTGAACACAATAAACTGATCCCCTTGCCACTATTGTTAATGATTTAACCTCAGGAATAAACAAAAAGATTGTTTGCTTTTTGACCAAGGGTCCCCCGGAAGCCTCCTACAGCCACATTTGTGGGTGACATGTGCTTTCTGTGGTGTGAACCAGAGCAATTCGTGCTCACTTCAAAGGAGAGTCAGAATTCTTTCTTTGAGCCATTGAAAGATGTCCTTTAGAATGCTGCCTCAGGGGAAAACATCCTATATTAACAAGGTATCTAGGCCTTTCACTTCTATCAGTGTAGCCCAGTGACCTTACTGTGGTGGTGTTATGTTCCTCAAAATACTGTGCACTCTAATAAACTTATCTGGGGTCAGAGAACAGAACAGCCACACTATTAAACATAGAGGTTAGGCAGTGGTAGCACACGCCTTTAATCCTAGCATTCCAATTCACCTGGATCTCTGTGAGTTCAAAGCCATACTGGAAACAGCCAAGCATGGTGACTCACGTCTTTAATTCCAAGAAGTGATGGAAGGAAGCAGAAAGGTATATAAGGCATGAGGACCAGGAACTAGGCTGGTTAAGCTTTTAGGCTTTTGAGAAGCAGTTCAGCTGAGATTCATTTGGATAAGGACAAGGGGCTTCCAGTCTGAGAAACAGGATCAGCTGAGGAATTGGTGAGGTGAGGTGGCTGTGGCTTGTGCTTCTCTGATCTTCCAGCATTCACCCCCAATAACTGGCCTTGGGTTATTCTTATTAATAAGATCATTTAAGATTTGTTGCTACACCTTACTTCTGAGTGCTACCATTTTTCTGTTTCTAGGAGATCTTGGCTGAACTGAGAAATATATTGTGGCATCTTAACCCTCCTCCCTATTACCTTGAAATATGCCCATATATGGATATGAGCTATGTAGGAGGTTAATTAATCGAAAAGAGCTGACAAAGCGGGGGAGGGGGCAGCTGTGAAGATACCAGAAGGACATGAGGACGTGAGCTATAAGTCAGAGACCTCAGCAGCACCAGATTCTGGCCACCACCTTTACCTCAGATGCTCGATGCCTTCAGATCTGTGGACAATGAATAGTGCTATTGCTTAGCTGCCTGGCTGTGGTAATTGTCATCGATCATTTTCACATATTAATATTCTAGGGAATTGATTAATTCAAACTTATGTTGTTGCATTCTCTTCATTTATGTAGTTCTTACCTTCATTAGCAAATGCTGATAGAATTCAAATCTACCATTGGCATTGATGAGACATTTAATAATTCTTGTGAGAAGCTGAGAACATAGACCACAGGTGGCAAGACTTGAACTATGGAAAAGTATTAATATTATGATGAAAAATAATGAAACAGTATTATATCAAGAGTAAAGATGACAGGTTCTACAAGGAAGTTCAGAATTTCCCCTGGGACCTCAGAGAAATCTCCATTTCTGACAGCAGCCACCTGGAACTCCCACGAAGTCACCTGATTTTCTGGAGGCAAGAAGAGACTTGAGTACCATGGGATAAAATGTTCTGGCTATGCATTGGGAGAGTGGGCGTCAGGCTACTTCAACTCACACTCTGGATATTTTTGTTTTCTGAATTCCATTTTCCTTCTTTGCAGAATGTAGTGATAAAATATGATGTCACAGGACTTTGTGACGTTGAAGTTGTCTGACTCCACTATCTGACAAATGCCTCATGATACTGGGCTAAGGAACCACTTCAGACAAATGACAATTTATCCTATACTCACATGCATGAAACTACACATGTGTTTCTCAGCAAGCACAGGGCCTCCCAAGTCAGACTGTAGATATGCTATTTAGTGAATGATGACACTAAACAGAATTTGGGAAATACTAGAGTTCTAAACTTCCCCCAGGAACTTGATAAAACATAAAT
>NW_023411264.1:0-17942 GCF_903995425.1 Onychomys torridus
ATTAGAAGAACTAGCTACAGAAATAAAAAAAGGGAATAAAGATATGAACCCCATAGATTGCTACATATTTATTTTTATTTGGAGACTGCCTCATTTTACTAGTAGTGCTTGTTGTCTTTCTTTTTCCTTGTCTTATAACTGCTCTCTATACTCTGATGAGAGCAGTGCAAGCAGGAAAGTGTTATGAGATAAGAGCTATCACTTTCTAAAACAGAAAAGGAGGAACTGCTATGCCCAACAGCATTGACACCTGTGTAGCTGCTAGCAAGATGCCGCTGTTGGGCCCAGCAGCTGACAGGGTTGAGGGTGGAGCTTCGTGGAGCGTGACCTCAGGCGGTTCCCCACACTCAGCAATCGCTGCAGCCTGAGGATCACCAGAAGATCGTACCTGGTATTAGAAAGAACAAATGGCCTTGGACAACAGTCCTTGTGCCACTAATCACGATCTTTCCTCTGTATGTCTTATCTTGTCTTTCTCCAGTTAACAGCACAGACAGTAGGAGGTAGCGATGCACAACATGACTGACCCAGGTTCAAGACCTGTACCCAGTGAGCCATCATAACCATAATTGATCGACGCAGTGTACAAGGAAGACTCAAAAAGGACTTGCCTCCAAATCACAGTATACATTGCTGGCTAGTATACGTTCCTGTTAAGTGTTAGAAGAGAGCCAGAAACGTAGCGCAGAGAGCCCCATAGATAGTGAAAGTAAGAAAATTTAAAATGTTACGAGGGTAAAATAAACAATAGCATGCGCAGGACCCCTTTCTAGAGAGAAAGAGTTAGAGAAACATTCCCCAGCGAGCACACTTCCCGGGGGGGGTTATACGAACTAGGTACTTCTTTTAGGGAGGGAGTCAATGGTGGAGACAGCCATCCTTAGAGCGATGGACCCCCAATAAGTGGAAGTTACCATAAGAAAGCCGCTCCCATATACAGGGAAGATGTATGAAAGTGGAACAGATGGGTACAAATTTATGAGGGAAAAAACGGCTTGGAAAAAGGGCCAAGAATGGGTATATGATAGTCAAACAATACTAGAAGCCCAGACTGGCAAGAGTTTGGGACATCCCCACAGATGTGGTCACTGGCGCCAAGAAGGAACAGATTTCACAAAATTTCATGAGATCATCCCTCAGGACAATAACCAGCAATGTACTCCCCGCTTCCAGAAGGGATACACAAAAAATTAGCATAATGTTCTTCTTGTTATGTAGAAGGTTTCAATCAGTGCTAAGTTGCTGGGAAAGCTAATTGTAAAAAATAAAAATCGGCCAGATGTAACCCCCTTGCCAAGATTCCTCGATTGTAAAACGATATAAAAGCATTGCACTATACAAGAAGTAAAAATTGCAGCAGCACAAAATCAACATACGTGTACTGTTCTGTCTTCCCTCGCTGATTCCTTATCAACTTCTCCTTGAGGCCTCTCTCCTTGAGTTCTACCCGCAGTGGTGAGTCTACCACGTCTGCGCGTGGTCTGTTTGCAGTGTTCGTGGATGAGAATCTGTGCAGTGTGTTTCGCCTTCAGGAAACTGATGTAAATGCCCAGGTTTGTGTCTTTCCTACAAAGCAAAGACTTCTGTTATACCAGGTTGGGATAGACCACTTATTCAGCATTAAAAGCCCATCATCTTTCAAGGTCAAGCTCACACATTTCTCATTGTAACTACAAGACATTGGAGTTTGAGTGAGGACCTGTTGTGTATCGTTTCAGAAGCAGGATGTTGGAACTATAGATAAGGTCCAGTATATTGTGTTAGGAAACCACGTATTCTTTTGTTCCCTGAAGACCACTTACACGTTTCCTGCTGTATTAGAGACCTACGTAGAAAGATAGAGCATGCCTCCTAAGATGCATCTAAACTAGCCTTTCAGGTGAAGAGGGTAACCAAACCACAGCACGGTGTGCTTCATCCTAAGCGAAACCCGCTGCTAGGCCCAAAGAAGTATGCCCTTGCATTTCGTAGAGGCCCTCCGGAAATGCTGCCAAAATGTGAGTGTGCTCAGAACAAAGGAACCTGATGTTTCTACACAGTAACTGATTTTCGATTATCTATTATGTTGGAATCTTGCTGCGCTAAAACTGACTCAAACCAGAGTCGCGTGTCTACTAGACCCAAAGCTTTTTTCTCCAGCTTATCTAGCAGAGAAGTGACCCACGTGACTTTTAGTGACACTCCTGAGCTTCAGGTTTAGCTGAAAGACACTTAAAATGGCGATCAGTATCTAATCCCTGTAACTTTCACACAGAAACGAATCTGTGACTCTTACGTTTTATGCGAGAAGAGTCAAGATGCAGGTTCCCCCTTGAGTATTCTAGACTCATCAAAATGAATTTAACTATGCACACGGGATTCACAAAAGCGCAACACCAGACGCACATGTTCTCCTACTCACTCCAATTTGATTAACCACACTCTAGCTAGGAAAAACCAACGAGATCGTACGCTATGCCTGTGACTCAGTAAGTTCGTGTAATTGTCAGCATAAAGGAAACAGACTGTTTTGAGAGGTGATGGCCAGCAAAGAGAGCCCATCAAAAAACTAGATTGTTTTCCTGTACACCTACCCGGAAACCAGAATATATACTGTGCGAAACCGCAGCTCGAGTGATCAATTAAATCTGCATTAGCAACACAACTCCACGTAGTTAGTCCTCTCTGCTAACATCCAATAGACTTGAAGGTATTTAAGGAGAAGACGTAGATAATGTTGAGTACTTCGTGAAGTGACATGTAGGTACACGTTTGAGCGTCCTCCTTTGACTCATAAACGACAGTGATACCTGCTGTCCAAATCCCCCTCAATAGATAGAGTCTTGGGTGTTTATGAGAAATGGTTGACACGCCAGATCTGTGGCGTGATTTTTCCTCATTCAACAGGTATACACTGGTATTATCTTTAAAAAAAGCGCAAGGAACATTCTGCGATGCGATCTCTTACCATCACAGAAGCGTTCTCATTCAACTTCCGTTGTGCAGGATCTTAGCACTCTTCGGGTTAGCAAGAGACGATAGTCAAGAATATTACACTTATGCTCACAATATTCAACTATCGTCTGTGCAATGAGCTACCGCAACGAGAATATTCTCACTTTCTGATGTCAACGCTTGCGCATCTCGAGGAACAAAAGAACTTGTGTGTTTCCTAACACTGTTTACGACTCCCCTCATATCTAATATCGCGAACACTGGTTCTGCTTGTTTCTGAAAATGCCTAGATTACCACACCAAGCAGGTCCCTTTCTACAACGATCCAATGCAATTCAAGTAAGAGCAGAGAAAAAGCGGCAGTGAGCTTCGTGCACAATGTAGCTTCCTTGAGCTGAACAAGTTACTGTGTTTACCTGAAATGAAGGCTTTCTTCTAGGAAGACAAAGAGCCTTGGCGATTTACAACTCAATTCTCGAAGAAACACACAAGAACAGTTCTCATCATGACATACACTCGTGCTGTTAGAGCAAGAAGCACCGCTGTTCCTTCTAGGAGTCTCTAATATAGCAGATAAACGTGCGTGTGCTCGAACGAGAGCAAAAGAACTGTGTTTCCTACACATACGCGACACAATATCTAGTATCCAAACTCTGTGCTGAAACTGATACCTAAACACATCAGGTCCTTCTAAACATCCAATGGCTTGGGTTAAGACGAAAAATGTGTGAGCTTCGTGAGATGATGAGTTCCCTTGAGCTGGAAAAAGGGCTACCCAACCCTTAACCCGAAAGTTGCCATTTAGGAAGACACAGACCGAGGATTACGACTGATATTTGAAAGGATGAAATCGACACAGCACATGATCGTCGATTCCATGGGAACACAACTTGCTTTAGACGACAAAGAAGCAACGCTCTTTCTCTGACTTCTACAGCTCTACATTTACAAACAGGAATCTTGTTGAGGTTTTGGTGCTCAGAACAAAGAAACTGTGTCCTAGCCACATACGCCCTGAGGAGTCCATATCTAGTTCCAACTCTGCTTTATCTGAAACTGAGACACACACACAGGGTCCTCTAACTTCCAATGACTTTCTCTAGTTGTAATATGATTTCGATCAACAAACCGACTTTAGAAGCTGTATGTGAATTTGAGATGAACCATGTTAGGCTTACCGCTTGTAGCTTGAATAGATGATTTCCCTCGGGATAGCGAAAGGAGAGACTGCGTGAGAAAAGTCGATCGCTTAGCCCGGATAATGTTCCAATTTTGTGCGTGGAACTCGGCATAACCATGCACATGCCTGCACAGTTATATCCATCCGCTTCATTGAAACACACCTTACTATTAGAGAAAGAACACGACGTGTCCTCGGAGCCTGGCGAGTAGTACCGCGTTATATACAGCTCTCTAATGAACGGTGATGTGGGGCGCCATGACAGTACCTAGCGAACGACGGACCGGAACCAAAGGACGGGGCGGGATAAAAGTATGCAAGACCAACCCGTGAAGGACCGCCGTAAAGGACCCTGTCAAGAGCACTGGAAGTGGAGTGAGGAATTATTTGCGTCGTTAGCGTTCCAAGAGAAGGGGAAAGTCCGGGGAACGGAAAGTTCTACCCCAAACGCCCTGGGATAAAACTACTTAAGTCACTGTCTCCTCGATTAAGGATAGGTAGCAACCTAGACTGGGCTTGTAACTCCCCATTTTCTGATCTAGGTCCAAATCACACCAGCACCGAGTCCCAGCTCCATGGACACACAGCTCTTGCCTTTATAAGGACTAATCAACAAGTTTCAGGAAGGAAGCTGCCGCCTTTGACCGTACACAATAAGTCCCCAGCGTCTTCTGTAAAATCTTAGAAAAAGCACCATGGATAAGTGTGAAGTCGAATAAACAATGTAATACTGTGTTATGTTACCCGATACAGACCTGCTATAAGTTCTGGTACCATTCTAAGTGAACGTCTGCTTCTGTGAAAATCAATGCACTATTGGATAACAACCTAATCTACAAGTGGGTCTCTAAACATTCCAGATTGGCTGTAGGTTAAGAAGAGAAATGTGTGAGCTCATGAACGATGTAGGTCTTTGTGTGCGAACTGTGGCTCAAAACCTTAATTTAGTCTTGTTTGTAGGAGAACAGAACTGGGATTTAACGCCATTTTTTGAAGGAAAACAACACAGCACATTCTCATCCATGGAACACACTCTGCTTTGGGGACAAGAGCACTCGCTTACTTTCTAGAGTCTCAAATACAGCAGGAAACATGAGTGTGCTTCAGCAACAAACTAACTATGTTTCAACTACATTACACGGACCATATCTAGACCAACGTCGGCTCCGGAACGGAAACAAACCACTAGGTTCAGCGAAACCCATGCCATTGAGTTAAGAAGAGAAATGTGGAGCTTCCAGGGAGTTATGTAGGTCCTTTGAGTTGAAAAAGTGACCTACGCCAAACCTGAATGAAAGTCTTGGTGTAGGAAAGACACCAGACACTGTGATTTAACTCAATTTCTGAAAGAAAAACACACAGCAGAGTTCTCATCCATGGAACACACTCTTCTATTAGAGCAAGAGGAAAGGATGAAACTTCTTAACGAACAGTCCTTCTGAAATCACAGCCAGGAAAACATGCAGTGGTGCTCGAAACAAAAGGAAAACCAGGGTTCAGTACACAACCGGACCAATTACTATTACGTCTAGGTTTCACTCCTGCTTTCCTCTGTACGGATCAGACGCCGGTCCCTAACCAGTCCGGATGATTAGTTAAGAAGAGAAAGTATCGGGTGGACGCTTGAATATGTAGCCGTGTTGCAGCTGAAAAGTAGGACGTACCCTACCGAAACACGATGATGACTATGTAGATAGACTAAAATCGAGGAAACTACATATTCTTGAAGAGAAACATAAAACGCAACCATTTCCATTACAGATGAACCACACTCTGCTTTAGAGCCAAGAAAGCACGTGCTCATTCTTGCTTTAGTCCCTAGAATTCGTTCCAACTAGCCAAAGGAAACCGTAGAGACACGACAGTATCCATTTGTTGTCCAAATGTAATCTCCAAAAACACTTTGTCTTCCTACACACAGTACAGAACCTTCTCGTAGTTCACGATCCTCTGCTTACGAAATTCCGATCCAAACCACATCGGTCAATAGCCTAACCATACCAACGCTGACAGATTAAAGAGCAAGAAACAGGGGAGACCCGCAGGAACATGTATTCTTTGGAAGTAGCTGAAAAATGACAGGTTTACCTTAAGCGAAGTCTTGCTTAGCTGTAGGAAGTCAACCAGAGCCTGGCTTTTTAACTCCATTTTCTGAAGGTGTAACCACACAGTCACATTGTTCTCACTCCATTGGAACACACTCCTGCTTCTAGTAACAAGAAGGCTACTACTCTTCAGATGATTCGAGCTTTAATTCGTCAATAACAAGCAGGAAACATGTGAGGTGCCAGAACAAAGACTAAACTTGTCTATGAGTGTCCTAACACATAGACGGCACATATTCTTAGGAGGATTGAGAAACGCCTGCTTCAACAACGGAGGGAAACACAGGCCCGCCTATACAAATTCCCCAGGCCGGCAATTGAATTAAGGAACAAAATTGTGGGAGCATCTGTAAGGCAGGGACGTGGAGCGGATGTACCATCATGCACCTCGAAAAACCCGCCCGACGGCCGCTCGAGCAAGGACAAACACAGGGCCAGGACGCCAGGTGGAAGGAAACACACAGCACGGGGCAGCCAGGAACCCGGCTCAAAAAAAGAAAAAAAGACAAAAAAAAAAAAAAAACTAACAACAAAGAAGTAAATAAAAAAAAATTAAAACAAAAAGAAAAAGAAAAGCAACAAAAAAAAACAAAGAGAAACAAAGAAAAAAAAAAAAAACGAAAGAAAAAAACAAACCAAACAAAAAAAGAAAAAAACAGAAAGATGAGTCAACATAAAAAACAAGACGGAACAACAAAAATAGTCGTAAGGGAAAGAAACCTACAAAAGTTATAGACAAAAAAAAAAAAAAAAAAAAAAAGCAGAAAAAACGAGAACAAAAACCACCACAAATAACCAAATCGAAAAATCCCAAAAAGGCATTGGTAAAATTCAAGAAGAATAAAAAAAGAAGAGAAAAAAAAACACGAGAGACGTGAATGAAAACGCAATGAAAAAAAAACATGAGAATAAGTATAAGACCTAAGAAAAATAAAACAAAGAAAAAACAATTTAAGAACATGAAAAAAGGGGAAAAAGTACATTGAGGCATGTGAAAGAAAAAATAAACAAATGAAAATAAGAAGCACTTTGAAATATAATTATAAACTAACCAAACATAATAAGACAATCTATATCTGTTAAATGAAAAAGCACGAGGAAAAAGGTGTAAGATCAAAAAATGAAACAAACCCAGCCCAAGACACCAAAATAAAGCATAAGAAGAGAACAAAACAACTAAGAAAGTAAAAACAAATAGCGTATAAGTACAATTCTCTTCCATTCACATAGGAAAGAAAAACTATAAGAGTTAAAAATCCCAAAAAAGAAGAAAAATAGCTCTGATAAACCATAGACATAAATACAAACATACAAGACAAGACAAACAATTACAAAGAGAATATATACGGACCGACCAATATAGACTTATTTCAATAGTAGTACTCTAAGCAGGCCAGGAAACGTGAGTATGCTCAGAACAAAAGAAGTAACGCAGATCAAAACATTCAGAAAAAAACAAAACTCAAATTTGAAAATATAGAGAAATAACAATACAAAACAAAATCACAAAAAGTTCAACGAAAAAAAGCATACCAACAAGAAATAAAACTCAAAGCAACTGCTAAAATAAAATGAAATGCACAAAATTTGAGATGATCAAAGAATAAAAAAAAAAAAATAATCTACAAAGAAAATACTTACCAAAGGCTTTACTGAAACATAGAATAAAAAAACGAAAAGAAAAAAAAAAAAAAAAAAAAAAAAAACTGCCAACTGGCATATTAAAATACCTCAAAGTTTGATGATAAGAACCAGGAGTAATACAAGAACATAATAAAAATAAAATAAAGAAACATAGAATAAAATATGATAAGTCAAAAGAAAAACAAAATAAGAGCTATAATATAAAACTAAAACAAAAACAAAAATCTGTAGGAACCACAACAAAACTCAAAGTTATATCAAATATAAAAACATAGCTCTATGGTTTTGAGACTCTAGAAAGCAAGGAGTGCTATCTTTCTTCTAAAGCAGAGAAAGAGAGTGTTCCACAAGAGGCTGAATGAGGTGAAACAACATGAGCGTGTGAGTGACGTGTTCTCCCTTTCAACCCTTCCCCAACTGAAGTTCTATACCCAGGTATCTCGATAATGTACTGTTCTCCTTCATCTAATCGAGAGCTTGATTTACAAGGTAATGGAGATTGAGCAGCCTAATACCCACAGGCGGTATCACTAGACGAGGGATCCCTTACATCTTCACAGAGCGCACACATTTTCTCCTGTCTTTAGAGACCTTACTAAATCAATTGGCTGACCATAGAAAGACCTGTGGATTTGTATCAGTTTCAGAAGCAGCAGTGAACTAAGAAGAATTGGTATCCGTTTGTGTAGGAAAACCCGTTATCATTTTTGTTCTGAGTACAGCGGTCACGTATCCTGTCCATGCTAACACCTCCTCACACGACCTTCTAGAGACCCGCAGCAACTGAAAAAGAGGGCGTGCCCTTCATTTCCCGTCTCTTAAAGGTCCACGTAGTTGGTTTCTCGGAGGTATGAGAAACTAGTTTTTTGTGGTGTTTCACTCAGACAATTGAGTGCTACCCCTAAAATCCCAGGCTCTGAAACCGTCTTCCTAGAAGACGCCAAAGACCTTCATCGCTTTCAGCCATCGTGAATAAACAGCAGAGGAACTTTTCAGCCTCAAGGAAGCTACCACCTTGTGCACGAACTTAGAGTCACGCGATTTCTCGAACTCTTTAACGCCATCTTTCTAATGAGGGTAGAGAAAAACACAATGCCAATTGGCAACGATGAGTTGCGTCTTAAGATCAGGCAATGCTGGTAAGCACACTCTTGGCTTTAACGTCCGTTATTCCAGTGTCAGATGGAAGCCAAGATAGTCTTCTTTTTTTAAACCAAATGAAATACTATCGAAGTGCTCCGTTAAAGTGTAGAGAATAAAGACACTTGCTTATTGGTTCTGAGCATAGACTGCACACGAACGATTTTCAAATGCATTGTTTGGTGATAATAGTTAAGAGGATTTCTTTGAACTTTTAACAAGGAAGAACAAGTGCGATTGCTTCAGGCTACTAATAGCCAGAGTGAGCTGTGGTTTTCCTTCGACTGACTAGTCCGGTGTGCATAACATTCATTCCAATTTGAAAGGAAAAAGTCCTTATGGTTTACGAAAAAGAACTTGCTCAGTGAAGAAACACTGATTGCCACGTTTTTTAACCAAATGACCAAGTGCAGGGTCAGCTCACCCATCCGCCTAGCGGTTTTCTCCGTCGCCTTATCAGCAGGAAGCCCAGAACGCGAAGACTGATACTAACATATAATGGCGTCCACCCACTAGGTCTGGGTAGTCATGTCTACAAGAAAACTCCTTCAGGTTTTGGTCTGGAGTAGCTACCCCTCTATTCAGCGGCAAAGGGAACCTACATCGTCACAGAGCGCACAACATTCATCCTCTTAACCTTCCCAGACATGGACGTTACAGGACCTGTGGTTGATCTCAGTTGTATCAGTTTTCAGATAGCCTAGAGGATGGGTTATTAACTAAGATATGGTCCGTGGACCATGTGTAGTGGAACAAGCCGTGAAAACAAGGGAGCTGCCGGGAGTCCGGCGTAATCATGTTATAAATCATAAGAGTTGAACCCACTGCGTGACACGGTCGAATCCATACCTGCTATTTGCCAGGAGGATTAGCAAGACCTCTGGAGACAATAATGCAGAAAGGAGCCCCTGTGGCTTGCTTGCATTTCGTAAAGACCACCAAGGAGCCGAAGAAACAAGAGGTTTCAAATGGGTGAGGACTGTGCTGCTGGGTTTACCCAGCTTCACGAAAATGGCAGAGAGGAGCCTATTTATTCATCCTAAGGTCTCTCGTCTTCCTATAAGCGAAGAAGCTGTCACTTATTCCAAAACAAGGGGTTCGGAATCAGGGAGAAAGTCGTTAAAACATGTGCTGTTCCTTTTCAGACCTCAAACACCGAAGCACCTGATAAACAAGCCAGGTCTCTGCAAAGCCTAAACAACGGGTTTCTTAGGCGTGCTCTTTATTGCCCTCTAAAGGTGTGAAGCAAGCTGCAACCTTAGCCCACCTTAAGACCTCCGCATTGGGGCGACAATAAAATTAAGAGTGCCATACCGTAAATAATTAAAGAACAAAGGGAATAAGGAAACCTCGGGAAGACAGTGAGGGTTAAACAGAGAAGTCTGAATGTGATCCCAATGGTTGGGATTTGATCAGTTTGTTTAATTTAGAATGTACAACTTTGGATGATTATAAACTAAAGGTATGGTACCAAATATGGTGATAGATAGACGTTGGCGAAAACACTGTGTCTGAATATCTATGGGGCTGAGCTACACAAATCTAAAAGTTTTCACCCAGTTTCGTGCCCTATCTGGTTGCAATTGAGACTGTTAGACACAAGTAAATTTTCAAATGTGGAGATGAGAGATGCTTATACCCTTGCTCCCTAAAGACTGCAGATAACCTTTCCCGTGCCAAACGAATGAACAAAGGCCTATTCTTGTGTACCTTAGCACAAAAAAAAATGGAGAAACGTGTAGCGGTAGCGTAATGGATGAGAAACTGTAGCTGTTGTTTCCCTTCAGAATGATAGTTAATTCCCAGCTCTGTGTCTTCCTACAACCCTGATATCGTTCAGGTAAACACAGTCAATTTACAGCTCAAAGGAAGTACATTGTTCACGTAGCTTCAGCATGTTCTCGCTTGGTCTTAACGGAAAAGCATTGGATGTTAGTCAAAAGACCTGTGGTTTACATCAGTTTCGATGACCAAAGTTTGAACAAGCAGTATGTTCCGTTATGTGTGAGGAAAACCCCAGTTTCTTTGTTCTGAGCACCACTCACATTTCCGTCCTCTATTAGAAACTGTAAGTAGAAAATAGAGCGATCCTCCTGGGCTTCGTAAAGCGATGAGTGGTGTTCCATGGTTGATGAGAACTTGCTGTGTTGGTTTCCCTAATCCAGATGACCAATGTTTTGCGTTAAAAATATCTCCCCCAGGTCAGTGCTGTACTTTCCTTACCAAAGCGAAGAGACCAGAATTGTCCTTTCAGGTTTGAGGGTAGCCCTATTGTTCCAGAAGGGGACGCGTGGATCTCTGTGAAGTTTTTCAAGCCAGCATGATCTTATTATTTAAAGGCGAGTATCAGGACAAGCCGGGCTATACAATGAAACCCTATGTCTGCTCAAACACTTCCCCCCAAAACAGTTTTATGTTATTGTGACCATTGCCTTTAATCCCCAGTGTTATTGGAGAAGAAGAAACAAGAGGCAGGTAGTAGATCTTATTGATTTGAGCCAGTCTGTAGAAGTGTTTTTTAGCACCAAAATATTGAAAAGACAGACTTACCTCAGTGGATGCCCAGGCAATAGGGGGGTAAAGATAACAAGGCAATAAACCGCTGCCATCAATATAGTTCACCGAAGCTCACACATTTCCTTGAGTTAAAACCTACCAAAGCAAGCATTGGATATTAGAGGACATGTGGGTTTGTATCAGTTTCAGAAGCCGAGTAGAACGAGATATGATCTGTTGTGTAGGCAACAATGTTCTTTTGTTCTGAGCATACTCACGTTTCCTGCTGCATTAGAGACACTAGAAAGCAAGAGCGCGCTTTTTGCTCTAAAGCAGAGTGTGTTTCATGGATGAGAACTGTGCTGTGTGTTTCCCTTCAGAAATGGAGTTAAATCTCAGGCTCTCTGTATTCTCACATGCAAGACTTCCTTTCAGTTAAATGCTGTCCACTTTTCAGCACAAACAAAGCTACAGCGTTCACAAAGCTCACAGGTTTCTCTCTCTTAACTGAAAAGCTTTGGATGTTAGAGGACCTGTGGTTTGTATCAGTTTTCAGAAGCAGAGTTCAACTAGATATGGTCCGTATGTGTAGGAAACACAGTTCTTTTGTTCTGGAGCACACTCACGTTTTCTGCTGTATTTGAGACTCTAAGAAAACAAGAGAGTTCTTCTTGCTCTAAAGCAGAGTGTGTTCCATGGATGAGAACAGTGGCTGTGTGTTTCCCTTCCAAATGGAGTTTAAATGCCATGTTCTGTGTCTTCCTACAAGCAAGAATACGATTCAGGTTAGGGTAGCCACTTTTCAGCTCAAAGTACCTACATAATTCACGAAGCTCACACATTTGTCTTATTAACATTCCAGCATTGGATGTTAGAGGACCTGTGGTTTCCATCAGTTTTAGAAGCAGAGTTCAACTAGATATGGTCCGTATGTGTAGGAAACACATTTCTTTTGTTCTGAAGCACACTCACGTTTCCTGCTGTATTTGAGACCTCTAGAAGCAAGAGAGTGCTTCTTGCTCTAAAGCAGAGTGTGTTCCATGGATGAGAACAGTGCTGTGTGTTTCCCTTCAGAAATGGAGTTAAAAGCCAGGCTCTGTGACTTCCTACAAGCAAGACTTCGCTTAAGGTAAACACTGTCATTTTTCAGCTCAAAGAAAACTACATTGTTCACGAAGCTCACATGTTTCTTGCTCTTAACTGTAAAGCATGGTATGTTAGAGGACCTGTGGTTTGTATCAATTTCATAAGCAGAGTTGAACTAGAGAAGGTCTGTATGTGTAGGAAGCAAAGGTCTTTTGTTCTTGGCACACTCACGTTTCCTGCTATTGGAGAATCTAGAAAGCAAGAGCGTGCTTCTTGCTCTAAAGCAGAGTGTGTTTCATGAATGAGAACTGTGCTTTATGTTTCTCTTCAGAAATGTAGTTAAATCCCAGTCTCTGAGTCTTCCTACAATCAATACATTGTTTCAGGTAAGGGTAGTCACTTTTCAGCTCAAAGGACCTACATAATTCACAAAGCTCACACATTTCTCCTTCTTAACTAAAAAGCATTGGATGTTAGAGGACCTGTAGTTTGTATCAGTTTCAGAAGCAGAGTTGAACTAGATATGGTCCGTATGTGTAGGAACCACAGTTCTTTTGTTCAGAGCACACTCACGTTTCCTGCTGTATCAGAGACTGTAGTTAGAAAGATCATCCTCCTTGCTCTATAGAAGAGTATGTTCCATGGATGAGAACTCTGCTGTGTGTTTTCTTTCAGAAATTGAGTTAAATCACAGGTCTGTGTCTTCCTACACCAAGACTTCGATTCAGGTTTGGGTAGTCACTTTTCAACTCAAAGGACCTACATAACTCATGAAGCTCACACATTTCTCTTCTTAACCTTCAAGCATTGGATGTTAGATGACCTGTGGTTTGTTTCAGTTTCAGAAGCAGAGTTGTACTAGATATGGTCCATATGTGTAGGAAACATAGTTATTTGTTCTGAGCACACTCATGTTTCCTGCTGTATTTGAGACTCTAGAAAGTAAGAGAGTGCTTCTTGCTCCAAAGCAGAGTGTGTTCCATGGATGAGAACTGTGCTGTGTGTTTTCCTTCAAAAATGGCGTTAAATCCCAGTTCTGTGTCTTCCTACAAACAAGACTAAATTTAAGGTTTGGTAGCCACAGTTCAGCACAAAGGACCTACATCGTTCATGAAGCTCACACATTTCTCTTCTTAACCTACAAGCATTGGATGTTAGAGGACCTGTGATTTGTATCAGTTTTAGAAGCAGAGTTCAACTAGATATGGTCCAAATATGTAGGAAACACAGTTCATTGTTCTGAGAACACTCACATTTCCTGCTGTATTCGAGACTGTAGTTAGAAAGAGCGTCCTCCTTGCTCTAAAGCAGAGTGTGTTCCATGGATGAGAACTGTGCTGTGTGTTTCCCTTCAGAAAAATGGAGTTAAAAAGCCAGGCTCGTGGTGTGGCTTAGCTGAGTAAGCTTTAAGAGCTGCGTGTTGTTTTGTTTCGGAGTTTTGGTCTTTGCTCGCGCGGCGTGTGGCTCCTCGAGAACGGGCACACCGGGTTACCTTAGGGCTTCGCCGATTCCCACCTGCCGGGAGCCCCTATCCTAAGTTTAGCTACTGCTGGCTTCTTGATAACATGAATACCAGAGAGTTCACACAGGACCATAACAACACATTAGGTGTTGCTAGAATAGTCAATCAGTCCAACGGTAGTTTGACTTTAGTAAATAGTCTTGGTTGGATAGTTGGCATCACGAAGGTGGGGATGTAAAGAGCAAGAGAAATGTGTGAGTCGTTCTCCATATATTGACATTGAAGACTCGTAGGTCTTCAGTTGGGTATATTTGCGATTGTTATATAGAAAACACCTGTTTGTGTCGTAATGCGTATCAGTTATCAACGGCCTGAGAAGACAGAAAACGAGAGTTCCTGGTGCCTATTAAATCTAGGAAGATATGGTCCGTATGTGTAGGAATTACCAGCAGGTAACTGTCTTGCGTCGGCTGATTCGGTACTTAGGCCGGGAGCTCCGCATCTCTGTGATATCTAGAATGTATTGAGAGCTCTAGGAGAGGAAAGAAGCCAGTACACACAGCGCTTTTTGCTACGAGCTTGATCAAAGTTCACATGTGGTGTATGTACTTACACGGTGCTGACATCTCAGAGCGAGAGACGAGGATCGAAAACTGCTGGCTTGGTCTGAACTAACAGTCTGCGGACTGTATTACATGGCGGCGAAAACTTGCTGAGTGTTCTCTCGAAAACAGATAACTGGTGATTTGCCATATATAGCATATTGTGGACCATTAAATCTCAGTTGACACTCATGGCTTCCTAAATGAGGCTGGATACGAGTCGTAAGTCGACAGGGTCTCATCAACATCCACAATGCTTGTAGGATGTAAGAGAGCACCGTAATTTATCCGTGTCAGCTAAATTCGAATAAACGAGAGAGAACGATCGTTTAGCTCGTCCGGCTTCATTGGTGCTAGAATGATGTGGCTACCAAAGCTGTAATTTTTCTAAACGTTCGGGTTCTATCTGTTTGTAGGAAGACACAGACTGGGATTGTAACGTACCATTCTTCGACGAGTTGAAGGAAAACGCCACAACAGCACAGTTCGTCATCGGCCATGTTGTGAACACACTTCTGGTTTTGGCATTGGCAAGAGCACTCTCTTGACTTTAACCTAGACGTTCGGTCAAAAATAAAGCGCCAGCTGATGAAAGGGCAATCGAGTGTGCTCAGGTAAACGCATAGGGAATGGACTAGTGTGATCTCTCTACAGACAGTGAGCATGATCGCTGATTTATCAATCGGTATTCAGAAGGCTAAGAAGCTCTGTCGCTATTTTAATCTGACAACTGAAGATATGGTACTTAGACATATAATCCGATCTAGGTAATACACACAAAGGAATACAAATACACAGTTTCTTCCTGTTCGTTAACGATAGCCGCAATGCTTAACAACGTCGATAATAACGAAGATGTAGCCAAAGTTTGTGGTATGAGCTTTGGTGAGTTATTTAGAGACTGTGAGTACAAAGAGAAGAGTGTGGCTTCTCCTTTTGATCGTTGCTGTTGAGACTAAAAGTTGAACGCTACCCAGAGGATCCTGTAATCGTAAGTCTTCGGGGTCGAGTAGGGAAGACATGATGGAGACAACTGGTCTGCGTGTGATGTTTTATACGCTTCAAGAATAATGTGATGAAAAGGAAAACACGTTAAAATCCTAAGGTCTAGAATGATCGTTCCTACGAATACTCGCATAGACTGGGAATCGTATCACTGTTCCATGGCTTTAGTAGTAGGGAGAAGGGAGGATGATCTATTCCAACCTCCGACTTTGTCAGCTCGAATAAGGAGCACCGTCTAATCTGGATACACTCAGCTAAGTTGAAATCATGGAGTGTGGCTCAAGAAGAAAAAGAGACTGTGGATAATGCCTAACTACTGTTTACGGAACCGATCATTCTAGTTACAACTTCTGGGCTTCTGAAACTTGGGATACAAACCTTACAGGTTTCTCTCTCAACGATGCAATGCTTTTTTAGTTAAGAAGGAGAACATGTTGATGAGCTTTAGGTGAAGTTATGTAGGTCCTTTGAGGCTGAAAAGTGGTACCCCTTACGCTGAACAATGTATTGATTGGTAGAAGACTCAGGAGACTGGGATTTAACTACATTTCTGAAGAGAAAACATTAAAGCAACAGGTTGCTCAGTCCTATGAAACACACTCTGCTGTTGAAGCAAGAAGCGAGCGCTCGTTGCTGTTCTAGGATTCTCCAAGTAGCAGGAAACGTGAGGTGTGGCTCAGAACAAAAGCAATGTGTTTCCCTAGCCAGTAACGGACCAAATATCGTAAAAGTTTGAAACTCTGGGCTTGCAAAAAACATGATACCAACCACAAAAGGTCTTCTTAAACTCCCAAAGCCTTTTCCATTAAGAGTGGACGGACCATTTTGTTGAGCTTTGGGTGAACCACTGGTGAGTTCGTTTGAACTCGAAAAGTGACCGCGTTTGACCTGAAACGAAGTCTTGCTTGTAGGGAAGGGACAGAGCCTGAGATTACTCCATTTCCTGAGTTGAGCAACACACAAGCATAGGGTAGGTCATCCATGAAACACACTCTTTGCGGTTTAGGGAGCAAGGATTCCCGCTCTTGCTTTTAGGAGTCACTCTATGCTACAGGGAAGCGTGGAGTGTGCTGTGGGGTGTTTGGTGGGACCTGTCTTCGGGGCTTTGTTGCTCGCTTTGTTGGTATTAGAGATGTTAGGAAAGAAGAGAGTGTGGGCTCTTGCGCTCTAAAAGCAGGCCGTGTGTTCATGGATGAGAATGTGCTGTGTGTTTTCTTAGAAAATATCGTTTAATCTAGTCTGTGTCTTCGCCTAAATGCAAGACTGGTTTTTTTTTTCGTGTTCAGGTTTTGTGTAGCCCCCACGTTTCAGCTCCAAAAGGCCTACATGTCAGAAGCTCACACATTTAAAACATCTTCTAACTCACAGCATTGGATGTTAGAGGACCTGGGTTTGTACAGTTTCAGAAGCAGGATGTGAACCTGAAGTTGATCCGGTTTATGTTAGGAACACAGTTCTTTTTGGCCTCTGAGCATCAGATGCCACGGTTATCTGCTGTTTAGAGGACTTTGGTGAAAGACCGAGGCGTGGCTTTCTTTTGCCCTTCTAACGGCAGAAAGGGTTGTGTCATGGATGGGCGAAGCTGTTTTCTGGCTGTGTTTTCCTTCCTTCAGAAACATTGAGTTAGAATCCCACGGCTCTTTGTCTGTCCTAGAAGAAAAGCTTCATTTCAGGCTAAAACAACAGGTAACTTTTTCAGCTCAAAGGAACTAACATTGTGGCAACAAAGGCACGCGTTTTCGCTCTTAGACTTGAAATGGGCATTGGATGTTAGAGGACCTGTATTTATCAGTTTTAAGAAGCAAGTTCGAACTAGATTTGCCATAGTGAGAAACACACGTTCATTGTTCTGAGAAACACTCACTTTCCTGCTGTATTCAGACGATGTATTTAAGAAGCTGTCCTCCTTGTCCTAAACAGAGTGTTTCCATGGATGAAGACCTGCTGTTGTGTTCCTTCAGAATTGGAGTTTTTAATCCGCCAGGTCTGTGGTTTCCTAACCAAGATTTGAGTTGGGTTGGGGTAGGTTCAGTTTTCAAACAAAGGACCCTATAAGCTACATGATTCACCGAAGGCTCACACATTTCTCGGTCTTAAATTTCAAAAGGCATTGGGATGTTTTTAGAGACCTGTGGTTTTGGTGTATCGAGGTTTCAAGAGAAGTTTGAAGCGAGATATTTGTCCGCAGTCTAGTTGGGTGTAAGGAAAACCGTTCTTTTTTAATGTTGCGTCCTTTGGGAGCACACTCAGTTTCCTGCTGCCAATGGAATATTAAGAGACGTGCTAGA
>NW_023411265.1:0-6719 GCF_903995425.1 Onychomys torridus
GCTCCCCATATTCAGGGTGGATCTCTCCTCTATATAACTTGATCTTGGAAGTCCCTCACGGGAATGCCCAGTGGCTTGTCTGTTTGTTGGTTCCAGACTCAGTTAACACTGAAATTAGACGTCAACCATCACCAGCTTCAACATGGTCAATGCTCAGAGGTGGCTCAGGAAGAATATGACCCTTATGCAACAGAGAGTCCCTCTCCTCTCAGAAAGAGCATTCCTGAAGGCCTGAGAAAGAGATGTAGCATGTAGACTCTTGTTAACAGGGGTGCATGCAGTCTCTCAGATGCCTCCTAATCTACTGCTTCATATTTTTTGTAAAAAAAGTTTTTCTTTATTTCTATGTATATGGGTGTTTTGTTTGCATGCACATCTGTGTACCACATGCATGCTGCATCCAAGGAGCGCAGATCCCCAGGAACCAGAGTTACACATGATTGTTAGCCTACTATGGATGCTGGGAATCAAATTCAGGTCCTCTGAAGAGAAGCCAAGTGCTCTCAACCACCATTTTTCCAGTCCCAAGCAATTATACTCCTTATGTGTGTACTAACGAGTTTATGTCAACTGGACATACAAACTAGAGTTTTCTGAAAGGAGGGAATCTCAATTGAAAATGCCTCCATGAGATCCATCTGTAAGGCATTTTCTCATTAGTGACCAATGGGGGAGGGCCCAGCCCATTATGGAAAGTTCCATCCCTGGGCTGGTGGTCCTGGGTTCTATGAGAAGGAAGGCTGAGCAAGCCATGAGGAGTTTGCCAGTAAGCAGCACGTCTCCATGACCTCTGCATGGATTCCAGTATCCAGGCTCCTGCCCTGTGTGAGTTCCTGCCCTGACTTCCTTAGATGATGAACAGACCCTTTCCTCCCCACCTTGCTTTTTGGTCCTGGGGTTTCCTTGCAGTGTTAGAAACCCTGACTGAGACAGTGTGTCAACCAGCTACCCATTAGATGCAGTCCTCGTTTGCATTCTCTGCTGGACAAACACTGTGACCAAAAGCATCTAGGAGTGGACAGGTTTTATCTGGCTTGCAGGTTGCAGCCTGTCCTTGGGGCTGGAGACAGAAACTGAAGCAGAGACCATGAGACATGCTCACTGACCATCTCTCACAGACTTCCTGGGAAAGCTGCCCCCCCCCCCGGAGCTGAGGACCGAACCCAGGGCCTTGTGCTTGCTAGGCAAGCACTCTACCACTGAGCTAAATCCCCAATCCCGAAAGCTGCTTTTTGCACACCCCAGAAACACATGCCTAAGGACGGCAGTGTCCACAAAGTGCCATCCTGTCAATCTGTACAGCACCCACTGCTTAGGTCCTAGAACCCTCACTTGTAGCAGGAATCTTAAAAGTTCTTATTGGGCTGGAGAGATGGCTCAGCGGTTAAGAGCACTGGCTCTTCTTCCAGAGGTCCTGAGTTCAATTCCCAGCAACCACATGGTGGCTCACAACCATCTGTAATGAGATTGGTGCCCTCTTCTGGCCTGCAAGCATGCATGTAGGGAGAACACTGTATACATAATAAATAATAAATCTTTTTTTAAAAAAAGTTCTTATTAATGAAATCAAACCTGGAGCCAGGTATTGGAGTGAATGCTGGAAGATCAGAGAACAAAACAAGCCACAGCTTCCTCACCTCGCCAGTTCTTCAGCTGATCCTGTTTCCTCAGACTGGATGCTTCTGAGTCCTCATCCAAATGGATCTCAGCTGAACTGTGCTGCTCCAAAGCCTAAAGGCCAGCCAAATGCTTCTAGTTTCTGGTCCTCACGCCTTATATACCTTTCTGTTTTCTACCATCACTCTGGGATTAAAGGCTTCAGTCACCATGCTTGGCTGTATCCTTGAACAGATGGATTCCTGCCTCTGGAATGCTGGGATTAAAGGCGTGTGCTACCACTGCCTATCCTCTATGTTTAATAGTGTGGCTGTTCTGTCTCTGACTCCAGATAAGTTTATTAGGGTGTACAATATTTTGGGGAACACAGTTCCACCACACTGACTAGGGCCAGCGAGGGAATGAAGGAAGGACAGACACACAGACAATGAAGCTGGGATAAGGTGGCTTTCTCTCCTGCCACTGACACCTCCACATCCTGAAACCTCCACACGTTTACAGGTACAGCAGAGAAGGGGTTAGCTAGTGTGGGTAGGAGGTCTGTATAGGTGAGACGTCTCAGCTATAAACATCCAGGAGCAGGAAGCCACAGGTGGTGATCTTTGCACACATTGATCAATAGATCACAGACACGCAGGTGTGGACTCCAAGGCAGCTTTGCCAGCCCTCTTGAGCCAGGCTCTATTGGAATGGCCTTGTCAATGTACCATGGCCACTAGTTCTTGCGGTCCTCAACCGGCCATACCCATGTCAAAACACTCATTATCCCACTCACTCACTCACACTCACTCACCTACCTCCTCTGCTCCTATAAATCAGCCATCAAGGAAATGCCTCAAAATACTCACAGGTCAATCGAATGGAGGTAATTCCAGATGAGGCTCACTCTTCCCAGGTGAACATTGACAAGATTAGCCTCCACAGAAAGCAGACCTGTAGTTGTGGTTGGTTATGTGCTGTCAGCAACACTAGTCACAGAAGACACCCTCTGGGCTATTTTTCGATACTTTTAGTTGTACTTCATGTGTATGAGTATTTTGTATGTATGTCTGTGCACAACTGTGCAGTGCCCATGCAGGCCAGAAGAGGGCGACAGATCCCCAGGAACTGCAGTCAGATGATTGTGAGCAACCAGGAGTGCTGGGAACTCATGTCGTCTGTAAGAGCAGCCAATGCTCTTAACCATTGAGCGCCAACTCCAGCCCACCATTTGGTTATTTTTGAGGTATTTGGGGCTCATTAGCTCCTACTGCAGCCACCACCTGCAAAACGTTTCTAGAGGTTGGAAGAGGGCGGCTGCTGCTTTGGTGTTTTGGAAGAGCTCAGGGGTCATTTTGGTTACAGGATTTGAATCTTAGGAACTCTTGTTAGACATCCCCCTCTCACCCGTTTGGGTTTTTACTGGGTGACTAAACCCACAGTGATATGTCCTAGTCAGGTGTCTATTACTGTGATGACACACCATGACCAAAAAACTTGAGGAGGAAAGGGTTTGTTCAGCTTTCATACACAGTGCTGTTCACCATCGAAGGAGTCAGGACAGGAAGTCACACTGCACAGGAACCTGGAGGCAGGCGCTGATGCAGAGGCCATGGAGGGGTGCTGCCTACAGGCTGGCTCATCATGGTTTGTGTAGCTCTGGCTGTAGTGGAACTCACTGTGTATCCAGGCTGGCTTCAAATCAGGGATCCACCTGCCTCTGCTGCCCAAGTGCTGGGATTAAAGGTGTGTGCTACTAGGCCCAGCTCTCAGCCTGCTTTCTTATAGAACCCAAGACCACCAGCCCAGGGTGGCACAACCAGTGGGCTAGGCCCTCCCTCGTAAGTTACCAACTAAGAAAATGCTTGCCAGGTTGTGGTGGCACACGACTTTAATCCCAGCACTTGATAGTAGAGGCAGGTGGATCTCTGAGTTTGAAGCCAGCCTGGGCTACCCAGTTCCAAGATAGCCAGGTCTACACACAAACTGTAAGGGGGTGGGCAGGGGGAGGGGAGAGAGAAAGTGCCCCACAGGCTTTCCTACAGCCGGATCCTTTGGAGGCATTTTTTAAGTCAAGGCTCCCTCCTCTCAGATGACTTCAGCTTCTGTCAAGTTGACATAAGCTGTCTGGTTGACAGAAAGGGGGACTCTAATGGTGACTGAGTGGGGAACCTAGCAAGGCTTGTCTGCAGTTTCTGGATTTCTCTGTGAAAATCTCCTACCAGGATTGGGTCAAATCTCTCCAGAAATGGGGATCTCAAGCAGGAGAGGTGGCTACGTGGTCGGAGCACCCGCTGCTCTTGCAGAGGACCCAGGTTTGATGCCCAGCATTCATGACAGGTAGCTCTCATAACCACCTGTAACTCCAGTTCCCGAGGACACAGTGCCCTCTGCTGGCCGACATGAGCACTGCACATTTGGTGTTCTACATACACACAGTGGAAACACACACAGGCAATAATCTGAAAATAAAAACAAGGAACCTAATAGAGACGGAAGCATTCGGCCTTATCTAAAGCACTCCAGCCTCATGTGAGAACCTGACCTCGGCAAGGCTCTCACCTAAGTCTTGGACTGTCCTTCTATGCAGAAAGCATCCTCCTTGACAATCAGAGAGGAATACAGATGTGCATGGAGCACCAAAGCTATGGGCCGTGCAGAGGCCGCTCCCCCAGCAGTCCTGGGTTCCGAGGCACGTTTCTGTGAAGACATCCATTGCCCAGGTAACCAAGAGTCCTGCCCCTTCTGAGCCACACCTGCCCACAGGCTCTCCCAGTCACAGGAAAACCAGCACTCTTAGACAGGCTCAGGGTGGACAGGACTTTGTTACATATGTGGAGAACTCAGCCTCAGAACTGCATGACACTCACAGTGTCATGCCAAGGCTCTGAGGGCACACAGGTGCCCAGGCCTGATAGAGGAGACAGTTCCTCAGACAACGCAATGCAGCATGAGATAGGGCCTTCTGGGAGCATGTGGGAAGCAGAAATCAGTATTTGAGGCAGGTCAGTGTGAACATTCCAGTCAGGTGGACCCGGGTGTGAACAGCCCTCAGAATGCCCGTGAGTACTGAGAAGGCTGACTGTGCACGACATTCCAAAGCAACTGAACTGCAGGATCTGAAACCTCAGACCAGCAACACAGGTTCCAGCCTCTGCCAGGCCAGATCGGGCAGGGCCAAGGCAGGTGCCTCGTCCAGGCCCAAAGACGCTGCCATGCTGCTCACTCTGGGCTATCACACTTTCACATGGAGGCAAGGCCAAGATGAGAGTTCTGGGGTGAAGGTATGTATGGGGGAGCAGAAATCTCTTCCAGAAGACAGGCTCCAAAGAAGTCCCACAGCCTCCTTCACACCCAGTTCTCCCCAGCCCAGCCTAAGAGAAAGTCATCTTCTCAAGGGACTTAGAGGGGCAGGGAGGGAAGGACCCCACTGGTCAG
The DNA here is from genome assembly GCF_903995425.1 of Onychomys torridus. Lineage (NCBI taxonomy): Eukaryota > Metazoa > Chordata > Mammalia > Rodentia > Cricetidae > Onychomys > Onychomys torridus. The sequence goes on from NW_023411265.1 coordinate 5,035, forward strand.
TCTCAGCACTGACCCCCACTTGCTCACACACACACACCCACTGCTCAGTCTCAGCACTGACCCCCACTTGCTCACACACACACCCACTGCTCAGTATCAGCACTCACCCCCACTTGCTCACACCCACGTGCAGCTTCCCATTTGAATTTTCCCATCACCCTCCTGTTACAAAAATCATTTAAGGTCGTGTGTGACATGTGCCTTTAATACCAACAATGCAGAGCAGATGCAGACAATTCTCTGTGAGTTCGAGGCTAACCTGGTCGCTCTAGTGAGTTCCAGGATTGGGATCGCTTTAGATCTGCAGATTGCTTTTGGAATAACAACCATTTCTCAACCATGAGGGAAGTTCTTTCGATCCTCTAGTGTCTTCTTCATCTGTTCATTCAGGGTGTTGATGATTTCATCCTTGGTTAGGGTTATTCCAAGATATTTTTATTTTAGCCTATTGTGGTGGAATAGTTTCCTGATCTCTTTCTTAGTCTGTTTTCATTAGTGACTAAGAGGCTCTTGGGTCTTATTGTTGGTGGTCCTGAGCAGTGGAGTTTTCTGATGGACTCTTGGGGTCTCTACTGCACAGAATCATCATCTACAGATGAAACACTTGGACTTTCTCCTTCCCTATGTGTGTCCCCATCATCTCCTTCCCTATGTGTGTCCCCATCATCTCTTCCCTATGTGTGTCCCATCATCTCCTTCCCTATGTGTGTCCCCATCATCTCCTCCCTATGTGTGTCCCATCATCTCTTCCTATGTGTGTCCCCATCATCACCTTCCTATGTGTGTCCCATCATCTCCTTCCTATGTGTGTCCCCATCATCTCCTTCCCTATGTGTCCCCATCATCTCCTTCCCTATGTGTGTCCCCATCATCTCCTTCCCTATGTGTGTCCATCATCTCCTTCCCTATGTGTGTCCCCATCATCTCCTTCCCTATGTGTGTTCCCATCATCACCTTCCCTATATGTGTCCCCATCATCTCCTTCCCTATGTGTGTCTCTATCATCTCCTTCCCTATGTGTGTCCCCATCATCTCCTTCCCTGTGTGTGTCTTTATCATCTCCTTCCCTATGTGTGTCCCCATCATCTCCTTCCCTATGTGTGTCTCCATCATCTCCTTCCCTATGTGTGTCCCATCATCTCCTTCCCTATGTGTGTCTCCATCATCTCCTTCCCTATGTGTGTCCCCATCATCTCCTTCCCTATGTGTGTCTCCATCATCTCCTTCCCTATGTGTGTCCCCATCATCTCCTTCCCTATGTGTGTCTCCATCATCTCCTTCCCTATGTGTGTCCCCATCATCTCCTTCCCTATGTGTGTCCCCATCATCTCCTTCCCTATGTGTGTCCCCATCATCTCCTTCCCTATGTGTGTCCCCATCATCTCCTTCCCTATGTGTGTCTCTATCATCTCCTTCCCTATGTGTGTCCCCATCATCTCCTTCCCTATGTGTCCCATCATCTCCTTCCTTATGTGTCCCCATCATATCCTTCCCTATGTGTGTCTTCATCATCTCCTTCCCTATGTGTGTGACCCCATCATCTCCTTCCCTATGTGTGTCTCCATCATCTCCTTCCCTGGTCTCATTCCTGAGCCCCAGACTTTATGTTCTGTGTTGAACATGGATGGGAGAGTATGAGCATCTTGTCTTGTCCTTGACTTTAGTGGAAATGCTTTGAGTTTTCT
>NW_023411266.1:0-11378 GCF_903995425.1 Onychomys torridus
AAAAAGAGAGATGCATTCTAGAGGAAAGCAACAGATGCTCTGTCAGCAGGAGCTGAAATTACCCTCCCTCAAATAAGCTTCAGCCAATGTTTGAGTAACAGCCATTTAGAAGTCCCATGTCAGTTTGCTGGAGCCCCACAGCAAAGTACCACAAACTGGATGTCTTAAGCAATACAGGAGTTTCAGCATCAACTCTGGAGTCAGGAGTTCAAATCCAGAGTGACTTAGTGTCTTTTGGTGTTGCTGTGATAAAATACCCTTAGAAAAGGGAGGAAGGGTTTATTGTGTCCCACACTTCTAGAATACAGTCCACCAAGATGGAAATGTCATGGCAGCAGACACTCAAGGCAGCTGGTCACATTGAATCTGCAGTTAGGAAGCAAAGGGAGATGAAGGCTTGTGCTCAGCTCCCTTTCTCTTTTTTATACAGTCCAGGTTTCCAGCCTAGTGAATGGTGCCACACACAGTGGGTGGGTTTTCCCACCACAAGTAACATAATCAAAATAATCCCACAAGGGCATGCCAAGAGGCTCATCTCTCAGAGGATTCCAGATATTGTGAAGCTGACATTTGATATTAACCGTCATGCAAGGCTATCAACATGTAGAGGGCACAAGGTCCTCATGCTCACAGACAGAACTAGGGAAACCAGGAACATTAAACTCGCAGGTTTTTCTATTGGATGGAAAGGATTTACAACTATTTCTGCTATTTCTGCCTGGAAAGCTTGGATTGGGTGTAGTTAACAACTTAGTGATCTTTTCATATCTGTGGGACCAGGCTTCACCCAAATGCCCCAGACTCCTGAGCTTTGTCTCTCAGTCAATAGAACCCATTCTTATGAATGAGGACCCATGTATTTTGCAAAAGCATTTACCATTATGCTTATCCCAGACCCTTCCTTCCTAGACCCTTATCCTGACCATTGTTTCTCAGTCAATAGGAAAGAGGTCACGAATGCTTTGAAAAAGACATTTAATTTGCAAGGAGTTTCAGTATAGTCATGCCTTAAGCTTTATTGTGATGATTGTCAAGAGTAAAATTTTTTTTCCAAAGTTGCACTGTGCTTAAATATGTCAAAATAAATGGCTTAGGGTCAAAAGATTGCAGTCTAAGGTGCAAACCACCTTACTAGCCCTGGTTTCATTGGACCTCAGGCCCTTCCACTCCCTGCCCCTCCTCCCTATTCTGATGTTTGGTACAATACAGGATCATGGTTCAACCACAACCATCCCCAGTCCTGGACCTGAGAACTAAGGAAGACAGACACAGGGTAGGTGACAGCTATGTGATTACTGACCAGCAACTCATATTCCATCTTGATTCTTTGCTCACTGATGCTCACTTTATGTGTCTGGTTGTATCAGAGAAAGGGAGGATGTGGGAGTTTGTCTTTTGCAGTAGGAATACAGAGTCTACATACTATGTATACCTTGCAGCTGGGCCACCTAAGTTGCCAAGAACAAGGGAGTTTCTATTGCAAAAAAATCAGATTGTAAAACAGAGACTTCCTGAAAACACATGGATGAATATATAGAAAGCCTCCTCCCAAAGAATGCATAATATGAAAACATAATCCAATTGCCATAAAATTGAAGGTGTGGAAGAAAGACACTGGCCTTTGGGAAACAGGGAAAATCTGGGACCTGGACTCTGTGCTACAGGAACGGAAACTGAGGATAGGTTTACTATCCAGAAGCGCCACCCCCACCCCTGCCTAGGTCTCTAGGATTTTGAGTCCTAATAGAAAGATCCTATCTAGGCCATGGCCCAACCAACTTTACCCATCCAAAGCACTTGACTCCTAATGAAGCAGAAAGAAATCTCTAGCTTTGGGAGAAGGTGCTGAAGGTTTTCCCCTGTGTCACAGGAGAGACTTCTAGAAAGGAAACCTCAGTTTCCAGTCAATTTGGGGAGAGCTAATTAGCAGGGAGGTCAGGGCAGTGCCCAGTGACATCACCAGCAGTCCCTTCCCTGGAAATCTCTTGTATCCTGGAGCTCTTCTGTGATGTCACTAGTGTTTTGGTGACCCCAACTGCCTGTGGAGTAGTTCACTGCCTGTTGGGGTCACCCTTAGGCATGCTGGCAAGGCTGAGCAGGCTATTTGGGAGAGAGAATGGAGAGCATGGAAATACCAGAGAGAGGCAGAAAGAGGCTGGCCTTCGGAGAAATAAATGGTTCTGGAGAAGGCACAGTGAGTTCTGGGCAGGGGATGGAGAACTTCCTGGAAGAGGTGGGCTGGAGTGGGCCTTTCAGAAATGGGGCAGAGGAGCTGGGGCCTGAGAAGCAAATGGACTTCCCTGCTTATTTATCATAGTTCCTGAAAGTCAAGGGTTCCAGAAGGATTTGTCCTTAAAGCCAGGAGCTGGCAAGGGCATAGCTGTTGTGCTGGGGATTCCTGGCTTTCACTCTTATTATGTGTGTGTGTGGGCGGGAGACAAAGAGGCCATTAGGAAGAATGGGAGGGACCTGTGAGGTGCCCCGTGCTCATGGCAGTGCATCACTGCACTCCAGCGGTTTCCCTTAGGTGCACTGGCTGTCTGACACTAGTCACAGGGAGGGTAACGTGCTTCTGGCCAAGACCTTGTGTCCTCAGGCTGTCCAGCAGACTCCTCTGACCATCATTCCCTTCAGCTGGATTCTGAGTCAGCAGGTGTGGGTGTCAGGCAGTTCTCAGGTGCAGCAAAGAACTGTGAGGACCAGTGGACTAGGATAGAAACTAGCTTTTTCCTGCCAGCTTTGTGTGCCTGGATTGTCAGTGTGTTGACTTGAGTCCAGTGACCATGATCTACCTCTACATGGCTACTCTATCTACAGCCATTTACGACAGGGACGCTGCAGGAGATCTGAGCATCTGCACAGCATCTGAGTGCTTGTGGATTTTTATCTCATGACTTCTGAAACCAGAGACTTGAGTGTTCTGCAGCCAAGTTGTGTAAGTGCAGCTGTGAACATGACTGCAGAAACTGTCACTCGGGTCGCCTGAAGAATTGCTAAGGAAGCCAGAGGAAATCAGCACCCACCTCTATACAGAGCTATAGGAAGGTTGACACCTACAGCCTGAGCTTTCAGAACCAGCTAGGGCAAAGTCTCATCTGTCAATCCCTTCCTGAACATCCTTCAGTGTGCTAGGGTTGGACTGTGATAGAGTGGTTTGCAGGGCAGATGCAGTCCTTCAGCTGCTGTCTCTCAGAGTCTGTGAGAGACGCCTAACCATCTTCCATGACAGGTCAGTGTGATAATCAGCAACCATATGCAATAGAATCTTGTGTGTTTTCCTGGGCTGGGGCTCAGGACATGGAGGTGTGTTGTCTCACATTTCATTGTTCACATGGCCAAGCTGTGTGAAAGCACCAGGGCACAATTATTTCCCAGCCTCCCTTCCAGGTTCTGAGATTGGAAGGCAATCCTTCACACTGTCTAATCCTTTCTTCATCGTGCAAACCCCATGTGTGTTTGTGTGTGCATGTGCTTGCATCCATGTATGTGTGTGTGTGTGTGTGTGTGTGACAGTGTGCATGTATGTGTGTGCTTTTTCCACTCATGATGCCTCTACACACCACAGGTTGACCTCTTACTTGTCACTGTTCTTTCTTTGGCCTCGTGACTCCAGGTTTGGGCCATCATGTTCATTCTGGAGTGTTTGCTTTTGTCTGAGGGACCACCCCAGGGACCCAGTGCTCAGGTGGCTCCAGCCTGACCTGTGAAAGCTTATCACATCTTCACTAACAGTCTCATGACTGGAAAAAAATGATGCTGAGGCTATGGGGGAAACTGGTATCACTACATACATAATTTGTCTTTGTTTTCATAAACTCAGACTGTTAACAGTCAGAGGATCTTCCCCCAGAGCTTGTTCACTTCAGGGACCCACCTTTCTTTCCTCCTCCCCATCATCCTGACCTAGTTTCTCAGCATCCTTTATTTCTCATCTTCGAGTATGAGTCTTAGGGAGGGGAAGAGCCATTCTTGGGCAGTGTTTGTAAATTGAGTTGAGCCTTTAATGCCCCATAGACAAAATGTTTCTAATGTAGCAGAGAGCTAGATTTTTGGCTTTGGAAGGAGGAGGTGCTGAATGGCTTACCCTATGTCCTAGGAAAGGCTTCTGGTCAGTTTAGGGAGCAGTAATTGGCATGGTGGCAAAGGCTGTTCCCTGTGACACAAGCAGTCCCTTGTCTGGATATTCTATTGCATCTTGGAGAGCTCTTGGCATCCCTTGTGATGTCACCAGAGTTGTGGCAACACCAACTGCCCCTAGGAAGGGGCTGTGGAGCTTTCTGGAAGTGGTAGGCTTGAGCTTTTCAGGGCTATGCTAAGGGTCTGGGAGCTTCTGGGACGCAATAGACCTATCTATCCTGCTCTGGATTCCTAAAGAGCAGACCAAGATGAAGGATCCATGATGGTTAGTTTGATAGTCAGGAATTGACAAGGCTGTGGCTGCTTTGCTGGGTACCATCTGCTTTCCCTCTCTGTAGAGAAGGATGCACAGAGGAATTAGTGAGATTTCAGTACCATCGTTGCACTTAGTGTTATTTAGGTGTGTGCCAGTAATCATAGGGAAAGGAGAGTGCAAAGCCTGAGGTTCTCATACTTTACATCACAGCCACTAGCAGGGCAGGAGCCACCAAGTGCTGTTGTCTTCCAATGACCCCTAAGATTTCTGAGTTTCCAGATGTGTGTGGTACACAGGTCTCCAGTCCAGCCTGAGAACTGTTAGATTCAGTGGACCTGGACAGAGACTGCCCCTTCCTGCCAGCTCTGGGTGTCCTGGGCTGTCAGTGAGGATGGCTTTGTGAATCTGGTGACTATGTTCTGCCCCTGCATGGCTTCTCTATTAACACAAGACTCTGAAGGATCAAGGAAGTGACTTGGGCATCCCTCTACTACCTGAGGGCTTGTGGACAGTAGCAATTTTCTCTAGGCTCTGAAAGCACATGGCTGAGGGCACTGAAGCCAAGGTGTATCCTCTGAAACTGTGAATAACCCTTTGGAGGCTGTCCCCTGGGTCATCTTGTGATGGACACAGAGGAAACAAGGTACTTCTGAGACATCCACCACCCTATAGAGAGATGGGAGTACTGACATCCACAGAGGGGAAGGCTCGCATCTGGGCTTTCAGAACCTGCCTGGGAAATTCTCATCTCTCAGTCACTTCCTGAGCATCCTTCAGTGTGTCAGGATGAACTGAGATGAAGTAGTGTGGAGAGCAGGCACTGTCCCTTGACTTCTGGAATAGGGAACTACTGAGATACCTAACCTTGTCTAACATGGTTGTCAGTGTGATATAACCTCTTAATGGACATGGTTTACCCGAAATCACTCATTTGTTCTGGGATCCACCAAGTACACATCTGAAGCCACAGTCCAGGCTTCTGGAGAATTTTCAATCCAGACTGAACATGGTGCTAGCTCCTCATTTCAGGACTGCCAGCAAATTCACAAGTGTGAAGAATGGCTCTGGGAAAGATCTAGAGCAAAGGACCCCCTAATAATCTGTCCTCTTGTACCCTCTGCCTGCCTCTCTCATGCTCTGATGGATGTTGTAATTCAAGCTGGCTGTGTCACCTTTCCTAAGGGCATGTGCATTGTCACAAGTGGCTCCAGATCAGGGAATTAGCCTTTGTGTAGCTCTAGGTGTCATAACCGTGACACACTACATACTCTCCCATGACTGTGACATATTTGCTCTTCTAAAAATGCCCTTACATATCTGTGTCTGGCCTCTCTCTAGCCATTCATGTTTCCTTAAACTTGAGTGAAGGAATGGACCATCACTCTTCCTAGGAGTGTTTGGTCTTGTCTCAGGGCTCACCTGGAGAGCCCCAGTAATTAGCACCTCCAGCCTGATATGTCACTCATTTATCACACATTTGCTAACATCACAAGGGCTGGAATGTATTCTGCTGATGATTTGAGGTAATTCCTCATTATCTATGGGACCTTTCCTTGTTCTGACAGGACACCCACAACCTCCCACCACGCCCACATACTGTAACAGCCCTGTGAATCCTCCACAACGTGTTTGTTTACATCAGGGGATCTATCTTTCCTCCCCACTATCCTGACCAAATTCCCTAGCAAACTTTATTTCTCATGTTATTGATTAGAGATCTCAAGAAGGGGCCAGTTATTTCCTGGGATGTGTTTGGAACAGAATCTTCTACTTCTCATACATGAAGTAGTGAAAATACTCTAATAAAGCAGAGATCTCTGGCTTTGTAAGGGAGAGGTGCTGAATGTATTCCTTGTGTTTTTGGGAAGGCTCCTGGGAAGGGTAACATGGCTTCTGGTGAATTGCACAAGAGCTAGTTACTAGGTAGGTGAGGGCCATTGGTGGTGACCCTAATAGTCCCTCCTCTGAAGATTATGTTCTATCCTGCAGAGCCCTTGGTGTTCTCTATGATGTTACCAATATTGGGGCAACACTATGTCTGTGGGTTATTTGTTTGGTGCCCACAGACATGTTGGTAAGACTGAAGTGGCTGCTTGGGAGAGAGAATGGAGAACCATAGAGACCAGATAAGGAAGATGGCCTTCAGACTCTGTAAAACCTGGAGAAATAAATGGTTCTAGGGAGGGCACAGTGAATCCTGAGGTTGGGATGGGATGTTCCTGGAGAAGGTGAACTCGAGCCAGGCCTTCTGGTAGTGGAGCTGGGAGCTTCTGGGAAGCAATGAGCCTAGCCTGCTTCTCTGGCTTTCTTAAGAATGGACCCAGAGTCAAGAGTCTCTGATGGTTAGTTTAGGAGAGCCAGGTTGCAGCTGCTTTTCTGGGAACTCTGTCATTTCATGCATAGAGGCAAAGAGGGGCAGGAGGCACAGATTGACCACTGAGCTGTCCCTCTCTGGGTAGGGTGTCGCTGCACTTCATCCCAGTGGATTCCTACAGTTTCCATTGATGCCTATAGGAAGGAGGTGAATCTCCCCGACCACACAGCAGAACTTCAGATGCTTTGGTCTTAGGCACATGTGATAAGGACTTGGTGCTCCTAAATTATAGGAACAACAGGAGTTACTTGCATCACATCAGATATGAGCTGACACTGTCCTTCAATTCTACATGGGTGGGCTAGCTTATGCCTGCCAGGGCCATTGGGATGCAATAGTGAGTGAGGCACATGATTATCCACAGTGGTTGAGGACAGATACAGAGCTCAGGAGCCCCAGTTTGAGGATAGCTGCCCTGCTGTTTGGAAGCTTCACTGGTCTCCAGCATTCACTTCCTCAGGCTTCTTCTTGGGACTCAGCATGGACTCTTCTGGCCCTATGCCATTCAGGAATACAAGTTCATTTGTATTCTTCTACCTGCAGGGACTAGTGAGGAGGCACCATCCAAACTCTGCACCTTTACTGAGCAGGAGCAGCAGGAGGAGATGAAAAAAATAGAGAAAATCACCATCCAGCTACATAAAACAACCTGTGAGAGAGATGAGCTGCGTGGAATCCTGGCCAAATATAGTAACAAGGATTTGAACAACAGGTAGTCATTATGCCCAGTTCTCTGCTGACTGTCTTGATACCACAGTATCAAGTCCAGTTTTCCAGAGGAAAAAGAAGCTGAAAGTCCAGGGTGTCTTGCTGCCTAAACTAATTTTCATGAGTGACTTTGAGATGCAGACTTGTACCCTGGGTTAGAATGAGATGGGGGCATAGGCTGTTCTGATTTCTCCAAATGAAAAGCAGAGCCTGTGGCCTGAATCACAGTCTGAGGATAGGGATGGTAGTGTATGAGTTCTCAACACGCATTTCAAGAGGCCTTGACAGGTGTTAGCTTGTGGGAGATTCTAGGTGCTGTGAGTTTGGGGTGAGTCTATGTACTTGACCAGCAGATGATTGTGTCTGAAGTGCTTGGTAGTAGCTGGAGGGTCCTGGTCAATATCATCTATGTCAGTGTGTAGCTGGGAGGCCTGGAGCTCACCACTGCTCCCCTCTGGTCTTATTCTTTATACTCTGAGACAATGCCATGTCCCAACATTTCTTGGGCATCCTGACATCATGTGGTTTGTGTGTGTGTGTGTGTGTGTGTGTGTGTGTGTGTGTGTGTGTGTCTGTCTGTCTGTCTGTCTGTCTGTCTGTCTTTGTGCTCCTGGGAGTCTGGGGTCTATGGCATGGCCTGAGTATTTTACATTCTCACAGGTTCCAGGTGATGTCACTGCTGTGGCTTGGGAGTCCAATTTGAGCAGCACACCTCTTGACCACTCTGCTTCCCTGGGTAGAACATTGGAATCCCCATTGGAGTTTATGTAGCCATCCTGAAGTTGGGACTCCTGCCTAGAAATACTCATTATGTGCTCTGGTCCTCTGTGCAGCAACAGGCACAGAAGAATGAGAATCCCTGTTGTGAAGACAGGAGAAATATTATAGGTTTGTGCTGGGCCCAGATATGTGGCACAGACTCCTGGGAACTTCTTAGAGAACTAATCTATAGTTAAAAGCTCACTGAGAGTGCTCATATAGCTCTGGATCACTCCTGTCTCTTCTGGCCTGGGGACATAATAGGATATTTAATTAATACCAGGAAGGTCCCAGTGTTTAAGTGCCAGGCTTTGTCATCTACTGGGCTGGGATAGTCCATGACACTGCCTCATTTATGTGACCCTGGTGGTCTGTGTTCATGGGGTTCTTTTCTCCTGGGGCCATGCCCCACCACAGGCTAAATTTTGAGCTTGAGATGCTGAAAAAGGAGCATCAGCAGGTGATGTTGGATGTGCAGAAATTGCCCATGGAGATCAGTGATGCCTTGGACAGGTGCAAGCAGCTGATTGAGGAGAATGAATGCTACAGGTATGTACCTGATTTATCTTGGGAGGGACTGATTCTGTCCTCTTTGTCCTTGATCCAAAGTGAAGGCTCTGGTTCCAGCCCGTGTGCCTCTTAGCAGGCCAGCCTGCCTTGTGGCCCTTGAATTTGTGCCACTTGAACTCAGTTTTGTTAAGTGTGAAGACACTGAGACCCTCCCAGCTATGTCCTGCTAACCTCAAGAGCCCCTAGATAGGAAAATGGCTTGCACCATAAAGGGTGTGTTGGGCAGCCCAAGGCCTCCAGAGCTCTGGCAGGGGCTTCACAGATCTGTTTCCCTGGGAAACCAGAATTTATTCCTGTTGGGACTTCTGCCCTCCTTCAGAGAGTGTTTGCCCTCTACCTGCTGATGCTTTCCCAATATCATGAACAGTGAAGCCCAGGTATGGGCTGCATCCTCTTCTCAGAGGCACAGTATTGCTCTTGGCCAGGATTTTCAGAAGTACTTTGAATCTTTCTGAAATTCGGTTATTCTCTGGATTTGGCCTGCCCCTGAGTGATGCTGGCTTGGCTACTGAGAGCTCCATGCTTGGAGTGTCTAGGGTCCTGGGACTGTTCAGTGCTGGTGGTACTTGGAGGTAGGAATGGCAAATGGAATCTGGATGGTGCTTACCATTTTTGGATGGTGGTTCAGTTACCTCCACAGCCTGGTTCTACAATATTTGACACAGCTGAAGAAAAAAGTCTATGTGTTGTGACTCGAGAACAGACAGGTGTGGGAGGAGCAGATTGCACTTGAAGAGACCTGTGAGGAGATGAAGAAGCTCTTGAAGGAGGCCCGTGAGAAGATCTGTGACTCCTGTGCTGAGCAGCAGCAGGTAGGCTGAGGCAGTGGGTCAGGCTGCCCAACTGTCCAACCATAAACATAGAGATGCCCATGTAGCCATCCACCCACCCATCCAGACTCCCACCTACATACCATCCAAGTGTTCATTTCTGTGATCATTCACAAGTCTCTCTGGTGAGTTAGCCTCTTGCAAGATACTGGATGATTGGCAAGCAAACCCTCCTACTCTGCTAGAAGCTGTAGTACATTGAGAGAGATGGGTCATTCATATATTACACACCCACGTATCACTATGGTCGGAGGGCTGCTATGCAGGTAGCTACTTAGGGAACAGCACAGGGTTTTCATTGATGAGGTCAGTGTCCTGTGGCACATTTGCTTTGCAGGGGTCAATTCAGATCAATGGGTAGAAAGCAGCTTGCAATGACTAGAGCCCAGGGCCAATGCCCAAGTGAATAATTCTCATTGTTAACTTTTGGGGTGGCATGTGGTCTTCTCCTTTCTTCCTGCATCCCAATGTGTTCTCTTCTCTTTGTTCAACTCTTAGTTCACACTGATAGAAGCTTGAATATCAGCTTGACAGCCCTGTTTTCTGTTGGTGGTGCTGGACAGTTCTCCCATCCTGGAGCTTCCAGTCTGTAGCTGACTGGATGACCATAGACGTGGGAGGCCTTTGATAGTCTGAGGTTGGGGTGGCAGATTTGAGGCTTCAAGAAATCATTTTTTCCAATTCCCTCAACATAGCTTGACGAAGCTGTGTGCTCTCCCTGAGGCATTTTTAGTCCTCAAGGGATGGATAGCTGTGTTGTGGGTCTCAGCTGAAACATCTGATGTGCATAGTCTAAATTCTGCTGTACATTCAGCATGATGTCCTCTTCACTTTTTTCTGATCATGATTTATGCGGTATCTGCATGATGTACACATGCATGTGTAGATGTGTACATTGATGGGTGGGTTTGTAGGCCAGATAATGACATCTGGTGTTGTCCTCAGTCACTCTTTCCCTTATTCCCTTGAGCACAGGTCTCTCACTGAACCTGAAATTTTCTGTTTTGGTTAATTTGGCTGGCCAGCACTCTTTGGATCTAGTGTGCTCTCCAAGGTCGATCTTTTGTCTTTTCTCGTCTCTTCTAACTGTTACAAGTTTCAGTAGCTCAGAAAGAGGAAGGATGTAGTAGCCCTCTCCTCATTTTACATATTTCTTGTTTGGGAATTCATGTGTTTTGTAATAAATAACAAAAATTAAACATAGCTATTTAAAAAATAAAACTAGACTTCTTTCCTTTCACTACACAAAGCTAACACCACAGGAAATGTCTAGTTTGCCTCATTGGCTTCACAACATCAAGTCCCACATTGCATCTCCTCGCTGATATTGCATTACTGACTATATCATGTGCATGGCTGTGTCTTAGAACATTTCCCTCTCACAGTTGTGTGGAGTGCTGTGTTCCTGAAAAGCATTGCAGGTGATGTCACTGGCCTCTTCTTTCTGACTGACATTGGGTAGCTTGAAATTCCACAATACTCATCAATGCCTATAATACAATGAAGATATACGAGCAATACTGTACATCCTCCTGTTGTCGAACCTCCCTGAGTGTTGGACTCTTGGGCATCACGTCTTCTCTGCTATTAGTCTTCACTCTCCTAAGTGTGGAGACGTTATATTTCTGCCACATTAAGCTTATCATCAAGGTCTTTGTTCCCTTCTTCCCCGCCTTTTTCGCTGTGGAAAGAAACCGAAATAGAGTATGGTTTAGTGAACAGATAGAAGTACAACCGTATTATG